>NC_092291.1:10860326-10992826 GCF_036320965.1 Panulirus ornatus
ATAGCTTCTTCATTTGTGCTGGAAACTGACATATAGTGTTGATTAGTATTTGGCAAATCTTCTGGGGTCATTTTCATAGATTCCCACTCAGAAAGGTCCAGCCTCTAACTGATCAAATATACAAATCGAAGTTTTGAATTTTGTTCCATAGTTTGAATTACTTCCACCTCATTTCCTTTGTTCTTTCCATTACAACTCTATTATTTCCCTGTCAGCAGTTCTCATTCCTCCCTCTAATATTTATATCTTTTTAGTGCATGTCTCATCTTTTTCTTCCATTCAGTTACGACTATGTCTTTCTTATTAGCTTTTGCTATTGAACCCATTTCTTTCCTCTAGCAAGTTTGTGCTTCACTTGTCCATTGTTTCCTTTTTTTCTGCTTATCTGTTCCTTAGTTACATATCCTTTGCCATTTGCTCATCTTGATGTGTCAAGAGGGTATCCATTGTCTCTTACCCTAAAGGTTTCTATCTCCAATACTTCATTTCAGTGGTTGGTATTGATAGAATTTAGTGTTTATACCAAGCCTTTTTTAGTAGAACTTTGACCTCATTTTTTTTTCTTGTTTCGATAGTCAATCTTGGCTGCTTTGTATGGAGTCTGGTTACTGAACGAAGACTTATTTCTTGGATATCATCACTCAGGGAACTTAGCTTCATTTGCTTTTAAACTTATTGCTACTGTAGCTTTCAGTCTGATTCAGTTTGATACTAAGAAAGCTATCTCAGAAATCTCATTTGGTATCAGATAACTCACCTCCTGACTCCTCTCATCCAGAACAGACTGCACACCCGCCCCCTCTACAAAACTCCTGCATTCACCTCCCCAACCACCCCATCCACAAACAAATCAAACAATAATGGAGACATACCTTGATGATTTCTTAGAGATTACTGATCTAGCAAAATTTTACTTTATAACCCTGGATTGTATTAGAAGACTGGGGAATCAGAATGTACAGATGACCCCCGACTTATGATGGCTTTACTTTACGGTGGTGAAATATTCAACACTCTATTATAAAGTAGGCTTTGTGTTAGGCGATTTTTATCCGTCTGTAGGTTAATGTGAGTGTTCTGAGAATGTTTAAGGTATACTAGGCTAGTTTATGATGTTTGTTAGGTTAGATGTACAGTATTAGATATATTTTTAACAGGATATTTTCAACTTATGATGAGTTTCTTGGAATGTAACCCCATTGTAAGTTAGGAGCATCTGTATCCTTAAATCAAAATCTTTAGATTGTTTGCCCAGTCCTAGCACTGAGCAGGATGGATAGTGTTAGGAGATAGATTTCTGGTTTTCTTGGTGATGTCTCTTTCTGGTTACTTATCATTCAGGAAAGTCTGCTGAAAGTCTCCCCCAATATATCTGTTATACCTCTTCCAGCCTAAAGGAATAGTGTTAAGCACTAACGCATGGGTGTTTTTGGCCTGTTTGTGGTATACAAACAATAGTATGTGCTAGTGTTCTGTAGACATTGTGGCTTTTATCATTTGTTGTTATGTTTTTAGTTTCCTTGCACCATAGTTCTTATGCATAATCCACTATGATTGTTTTTATCCTCCATCCGCTGAGGCTACCTCACACATGATGTGTCTGAAACATCATCAAACAACCTAGTGTTAGGTTATGAATTTCTGTTCCATATGGAGACATGTACTAGTCATTGATTCCTGTCTTAACAAATCATGTATCTCTTAATACCATCACACTGGTACCTGTACACTACCTGTGTTCATGAGATTTAGACCTTAAGTATTGATATATTACAGTACAAGTAAGGAATAATTTACAGTTATATTTTTAACTTTTTCTGCCTCAGACTGTATTAAAACACATTTACTTTCTGTTGCATGATTGATTGTACTCTTCTCTTTCCTAGATAGGATACATTTATGTTAATGGTAGAGTTATCAGCATTTATTTTTTTTAATTACTCATTGATGTCATAATGTAAGAAGAGCCTTTGTAGGTGACTGATACACTCATCCCCATGAAAACAAATGTTCCATTACAGTTCAGGACAATTTCCTTTGGACTTCACAAGAGAGTGGCCCTAAAGTACAAGAAGTGCTTTGGTTACATTGTTGCTTGTATATAGGGATGTACTGGCTAAGCATTAGAAAAATTATATAATCATGTACTCGTTATAATCCACCAATGTAATATTTCAATGGTGCATTGTTTGTTGTAGAATCCTGTTGTTCTGTTGACTTTGTAACATAAAAGGCTTGACATAATACCCCATTGTTGAGTATCCCAGTTCTAGAAAATCCTTGCTGAGAAGACATTCCACAGTTGAAGTAACCTATTGAAACATTTAGTAATGTATTATTCAAAAGTTGTAGTAACCCATGAATATATTATCTTGCTAATGTTTTGGCCTTTATTGTAATAACATTCTTATTTAGGAACACTGGATATGATTTGAACAAAGTATTGAAACTCATTGATTTAGTGAAACAAATGAAGTAGCATGTATACAGCACTGAATATCTATATGAATAGTGCAGGAAGTAGTTGGCTTACCACTTCTTAGTTTGAGTAGTGCTTAGATTTTATACTTAAACAGGTGATCTAGTAATTCATAATGCTTTACTTAAGAGATGTATTTGCACTCATATAGTAACTTAATTTTTAATGCCCCTCAGAAACAGTTGATAGATTTTTGTTCCAATTGATAAAAGAAACCCTTTGAATAAGTAGTGTCCTTAGGAATGTGTTTCTCATGCCATCTTCCTCCTTTTGATAGGATCACCTACACCACGTCGTCTGTGGTTCCGAGGGCCCCAGGCCCTTGTGTCCTCTTCCAGGTTAGTTGTAGGTGTAGGTGGACGGGACCTCACCATTGTGGGTGTAATGCCAAAAGATGCTGGGGAGTATGTGTGTGTGGCTGTCAACCCAGCAGGCGAGGCACAGCTCACTACTGCATTGGTTGTCATTGGTATGTAGTCTGGGATGATACACTGTTTATTCAATGTTATTAAGATGATTGATTGACTGAAAAACTTGATATTACATCAGACTTTTAGTAATTAAAAGTTTATAAATTTATTATGACTTATATACTTGTAATTTTTGAACCAAGTGGTGAAAAGGTTCCCAGTTTTGAAAAGAGTAGGAAAATGTTTTTTTTTATTCATTATTCTTTCTTTCTCTCTTGCACATAAGTGCCTCCATTGCACATGATCAAAATTGATATTTCGTTTATATTCATATTTGCATATAACCTACAGGTAGGTCTCCACCTCCAACATCCATAGTTCACAAGTATCTAAATTCTGAATGCCTGCATGTATAAGATTCCTGCCAAAATAATGCTAAAGTCTCTGAAGTATAGATTTGAGACAGTATTAATATATGCTGTTTTCAATTATATCTGGTTGTTTTTGTCCTTATAAAGGCAGTCACTAAGCATTCGGCTCCTTGCTCCTAATCTAACATGTAACTGCCTTGTCCCTTCTTTTTCCTGTTCATAATCCTCTCTATACTTCAATTAAGGCCTTGATGTAGACTTTTGTCCGTGACTGGAGCCTCCTACAAAATCAAAATCTACCTTTCAGTAAATTTCCCTTGATAAAAGTAGAGGCAAAACAAAAAGATCTGTTTATCAGTATATCTTTGTGTCTGTCTGTCTGTCTCTCTTTTTTTCTCTCTGTATGTACTTGTATGACACCACCTACTTAAGGTTACACCACGAGTAAAAGGAGGAACAGAAGGGGGCCAAGTAAGGATTTCCCTCAAAGGAACAGTCCTCTGTTCTTAACGCTACTTCGCCAACGTAGAAGATGACTAATAGTATGAAAAAAAATGAGGATATATGTGTCAGAGGTGGAGGGAACGAGGAGAAGTGGGAGACCATATTGGAGGTGGAAGGATTTAGACAAAACATTTACAGAGATCAAAAAAGATTTAGTCCCGAAACAGAACCCTAGGGCACTCAATTTGTGACCTCCACTTATGTGGAGAGGGCACCCTTACATTTGTCCTCTTATTCCTGCTTTGTAATACTATTTCTTAATAGGCTCCCATATGGGACTGTGTCAAATACTTACTGGCAGTCAAAATAGGAACAAGTCTATCCAGCCTTCTCTTTGGTCTAAGACAGAGTTCACTGTGTCATAGAAATCTAAGGTTTAGGAAAGTAGGTCATGTGTGTGTATGCGTAAAATTATTGATGATAATAAGTCTCAATGGAAACTCAGAATTTTAAGACCATCTACTTGTTCATTTGTTATTTAAGGTCGCCCTGTGTTGGAGGGTGATCCTGAAGAAGAGATATCAGTCGTGGAGGGTAATGGGGCATTTCTGGAGTGTAAAGTCAAGATTTCATCTCCTTTTACACAGAATGGTCTTTGGAAACAATCTCATCACATCACTTGGACAAAAGTAAGCATGACAACAAATGTTTGTGTCTGGGAAGAGTTTAAACTGATGTTGAGTTGGCATTTAGTAATGCGTGGGAACTTGTTAGATGATGCCATGAAACAGGTTTATTAAACAGTAATTTTTATTACATGCATTGCTAATCAGTATTCAAAAACTATACTTTCTTCTAGCTTTTTTATTAGTTTTGGTGCTTTATCAATAACTTTTTGCTTAAAGGGGTTTATCTCGTCCATGGATTTCTGTGAATTATTCTTGGGGCTAAATGAACTAGTTTCCACTAAAACCTGTGTAAATTTATACCTCAACAAATTCACAAACACCTTTTGAATTTTGTATTGGAATGGACATTGCTTCAAAAGTAGGCAAATGTTATGTCACCTTTGGTACCACCTGATCATTTGCTGTAGATGAATCCTGCCCTGGGTTGGAGACGGGGATACGTGTGAGTACATGCTGTATACCATGATGCCCTCAGGCTTCTCCATTCCTCTAACTTGTAGTAATTATGAATACTTTGTTTTGATAACACCTTTCCTGTAAAGTAAGTCTTTGAATTTTTCTTTCCATTTTTCCTGTAGCAAATTGATGTAAACACCTTTCCCTGCACATTATGTATAGCAAGGTGTGAACAGTGATTCTGTTTGCAATGTTTATCCTTTATGGCATGTTTTATTTTGAACAGGCAGGAAACCATCTTGAGAAAACTGTTCCATTGGTGCAGAAGAACCCAGACATGTCAGTATTGAGTAATTGGGCAGAAGAAGATTTTTATAACTATTTGGACAATATAATGTCTGAGTATGATGTACCTTATAATGGATTGTTCAGCACAGCAGCTCCAGTTGATAACCTTGAAATTGACTGGAATAGATGGAGAAAGCAGAACACATCATGGTACAAGATCTCAAGTGATAATACTCGGTTAACTCTTCCAAAAGTGACCAAGCTCGAGGAAGGATTATATATGTGTGAAGTCTCTAATGAAGCTGGAATCACTAAGAGGACTTTTCGTGTTGATGCTTTAGGTAAGTATAAATAAGTTTATTCAACAGATTGGGCTTTTTAAGGCTTAGAGTGATTTTTTAAGTACAGGTGAATTGTTTTCATGTAAGTAATGATTGTCTTCAAAATCATACAGGCATTTTAACTTTTTCACTCGCTCAAGACACCTGTGATACTATGTAAGAGAAATGGTTTTTCATGATTTGATTTATTTACAGAAAAAAATATTGTTTCTAATGGCATTCCTACAAAAAGGCTTAAAGGTGCTTGAGTCCCAGATTTTTATTACTTAAAGAAGCATTGAAAAACATGCCCCTCAGTCTGGTCCAGTTTGAGTAATTAAAATCAAGCACAGGAAATTAGATTTGGAACTTTCTACTTCCTTAAGTCATTCCCAGTAACTGTGACTTGGCACTTTTAGAAAGGCAAATGTTTTCACTTCCTCCAAAATTTTATAGATATTTTTCCTCATCTATTGTTTCTTCCCATCATTAACATCAATATATTTCAGTTTAGGCATAACTTTGATGTGCACTTTTGTTTATGAAAATAAAAAGCTGCCCTGACAGTATTATTTCATCCATGCTATCGTCTTCCATGTGTAAGCTAACAAACAGAATAGTCACATAATTTTTATCGTCCTTCATATGGGATAAATTCATATCCCAAGTGTGGCCAAGTGTCATAGTCATTCTGTCCACCTGTCCACAGTACAAGTCAGGTTGTGTTGTATGTTATAATGGATTCTTTTCTTTAGTCCTGAGGAAAATATCTTCATATACTGACAGTAGATTGGTGAAATTAATTTCTTAATGAAAATGCCTTTTTGATATTCTGGCTAGTTTTCCTGTTTGTAGACATCCGTACTGTAGTTTAGATATCCGAAAACCTACTACCACACATTGCCCACACCGAATGTGCTTGACCAAGTACATGCCTTTTCTTATGTAGCCTTTATTTTTATGTTATACCTGTAGAATATTTGTTATGATATTACTTTTTATGTATGCTGCAGATGTTTCTTTAATAGTTCTTGTGATTATGAACATAGTGTTCAGTAACATGATCACAGAAAATGTTCATGGCATTAGTACTGGTATGATAAGTACCCATGAACACATGGCAGGAATTGGAGTTCCATTTTGATGAACATCCTCTTTCCACTGTCCATGTTAGAAATGCCTTCTGCTTTTACATCTTTTGGTAAGTTTGACGCAAGAATTTCTATTCAGATTATTTTTATGTCAACTATAATGCATTGCAGACTCTTTAGGATAATTTTGCCCTTCATTGTCATCTGTCCATACACCCATTCAATCACCACTTAAATCTGCAACATGACCTTGGTCCTAACTTAAAAAGTCCAAATCAGATACTCATTAAACTCTATACAGTTGTTTCCAAGTATCTAAAGAATTGGTCGACATAAGACCCAGAGCTCTAGTTTTGATTATTTCTAAGTCATGCCTTTTGTAAAGAGGTTGAACATGGTAATCATCGTACCGTAAAATTTGAGGGAAATGGTATAATTAATAAGATGGCATTAATGAGAGCATTCATTCACATGTGCCCTCTCAGCTAACATAGTAAAATGTAGATACTTTTTATGGCTAGTTTGATTTATTTTTTAATGATCCAGCAGCCATGATGAGCAGTTGGCTGACATGGGAAATAATTTTTGTTTTGCTATGGCTTTTCTACAGTGCCTCCAGACATTGATACTGTGCAGGATGTGAAGAACTACCAAGCAGCTGTTGGAGAGCCAGTAGTATTTGAATGTGATGCCAGTGGGGATCCACCCCCAGAGGTAAATTGCGTTGTTATACTTGCACTGTAAGACTAGCTATGTTTAGTAATGAAGTCAGCTTAATTGATTTACTCAAATTTTGCTCTTTTTTGCATTCCAGTCTACCTTAATAGAGGAGAGTATACAAGAGTGTGATGAGATATTCCTTGACCAGGGTGTTTTCAAAGCAATTTTGCATGAGATTTCCTACAGCATACTGGGAAGTATGCTCATTATGCTGAATAATTGCAATTATTTTTTAAGTATACTTAAGTATACATGTTTGAACTTGAACAAGAAGAGATACCTCAGTTAATGCTAAACTTAATGGATGAGATATTAAGTCTGAAACAGTTGAAGAATGAAGAAGAGAATTATTGAAAACATGGAATTATTGATGTTGATAGATATTTTAATTTGATTAAAAAAGAAATTTCTTTTTGAATTTCAATTAAGAAAGAAAAAGTATACTGAACATGTGTGATATAAATGTTACTCATCATATTCTTAATATATTGCATAGTTATTCACTGCTGCATTGTTGTTGCATGAAATACCTAGAAATGGTTTAGACAACAAATTTTGTGTCATTTAGAAAAGTAAATGGATCTCTTGTGCATGTTGTATTGCATGTAGACTTATACATAGATTTTTGATAATTTTTACACTTGGATGCATATCATCTTTATACATTTGTTATGTTGTTTTCATCCTTTAGTTTGGCAAGAGAGGAAATATTTTTGTGTCATGTGCAATAGTAAGGAAGACCATTGTCTTTTTTTGATCTGTCAGTCATCTGCTTGGATTGATATCTAAATGAATGACTTGAAAACATCTGAAATGAAATGACTTTGAGGAGGATTGACACATGTTCCAGCCTTCTGCCAGTTCGATATAAATGTCACATGAACCTTGATTCTTTAACGTAAGCTTTATACTGTACTTTTTGGGAAAGTCCTCAGTTGCCAGGCAATTATAATTCCAATATGTATAAATTTCAAGTAGTAAGTATTTGAAATTATTAGTATTCTCTTAGCATTAGTGGTAAAGAGTCAAGCCCTGACATGAAAACCTCAATTAGTTATTGCAACATCCAGTTGAGATAATTCTACGGATGAATGTGACAGTTTGGTCAGTTTTGCATCACACATCTTCAGAAGTTTCTATTTAGAACCTGGCAACTTATTTCAGGTATTCTGTTACTAAGGGCAGTAATGTAACATTTGAAGATATCACAGTTGTTAAAACTGACATAATATGTCCTCCCTCACCATTGCTAACAAAGTAGCTCACAAGATAAGTACATGAAAGGTTAGGGCAAGTAAAGAGTCTACCTCTAAAACA
The DNA here is from genome assembly GCF_036320965.1 of Panulirus ornatus. Taxonomy (NCBI): domain Eukaryota; kingdom Metazoa; phylum Arthropoda; class Malacostraca; order Decapoda; family Palinuridae; genus Panulirus; species Panulirus ornatus. Next base: position 10,868,852 of record NC_092291.1, read on the forward strand.
TGCTTTCTGCCAGCTCAAAACCAACTTTTTAATGCATTTTATCATTGCCTAACATACAGTTTTTGTTATGTTTTTTTGTGAATATTATTACTAAAAAATATACTTTCAAATCAGGTAACTTGGTACAGAGGTTCTAACCCTGTGAAGCCTAATGCTCATTTGCAGCTTCTGGAGAACAACCATGTCCTCATTATCACTACAGTACAGGTATGATTCTCTCTTTTTCTATCACTACTTGAAATGTTTTGTTTCTGGTAAAACTTGTACAGAATATATTTGTGTTTGTGTTCAAATTGCCGTCAAACCAGGATATTAAAACCTATTTTAATTGATATATTGAATTCACCTATTATACCTAATCTTTTCCCATGGGCAGCCGTATACATTATCATTTTAGCCACATGTTATACCTGATATTTTCACATGGACAGCCAGTTACATTATCATCTCAGCCAAGTACAGATTTTGTTCCTCACCAGCATCAAGTATTTTGCCTGAATGAAAGCAGTCTGTTATGTCTTAACATGTCTTCGTCATTATAGTACCTGTGCAGGTGTATTGATATCTGATGTTTCGTCTAATTCACTCGTTTGATTTTTTCATAGCCAACATGGCACAGGCAAAAGCATACCTTAATCATAGCCATCTTGGGAAAAAATAAAGTGAATAAGTATGAAAAGAAAGAATGCAGAAAGAATTTAAGCTTCTCAGATGTTTGTACACCTGACTTTTAGAGGTGGAAAGGCTACATTCCAGAGTTTAGCTGGACATGGAAAGGAGTCATAATAAGGCATTATCTGTGTGGCTGGTATTCCCCACAGAAACTGTGGGATACAGCAATCATGTGTGCTGCAGGTTCAGATCATAGAGTATAGTTCATGTGAAGACACTAACAAGAACAGGGTCTGAAATGATACCTGTAGAACAGTAAGAGGACACAGCATCAGAGCAGACAAAAAGGGATAGTTGAAGACAGATGATTTTAGGAGAGCTGAGAAGGTTGAAGGCTTTGATACCATTCTGGCTAAGAGAGAGATAAAAGAAGATCCAACCCAATTACATGATCAGAACTCCATGCTGATGTGAATGAGTTCCCTTTAGATGTAGAATATCTTCTTGCAAGAAAAACAACAGGGGCACCTATGCTGTACCCCAGCAGATTTTGTGATATTCAGTAATTTGGGTTTCTAGGATATAATTAAGGAAGTGGTTATGACTTGTATAACAGCTGAGTTCTTAGGTTTATATGACCTGTTCATATCTTAGCCTTCAACACTTTCTTAATTTCTCATTTAGAATCCTGCCTAAATGTGCAGTCCAATCCTTATTCAAATGCAGAACATCTTTATCAGGTAAGCTCTTATCTTTGCTAAAACTACCATACAGATCTAGGTAATCAACCTCCTTGGACTTACATGTGCCATCAGCTCTGCTACAAATACAGTACTTAACATTCTACATATAATTACAGATCCCACATCATACCTACAAAGTAATCCTACAACCACCACCTTCCTATGGTTATCTTTAAACTTCTAACAAGTTTAGTATACTTTCCTAGCATCTTTTCTAATTTACCGTAAACCCCTGGATTTGTTCCTCCTGGACATTGACTGCACTTCTTTGTAGTGTCCCTAAGGATATCCTGTACCTTTTGTGTTAAGTCTTCCAACTTAGCTCTTGGGTAACACAGACATTCCTATTTTTGTTCTTATTACAAAACTCCAAGACTGAAAGTATGACTAAAGAATTCCTGACAAGGGTGAGGTTAGGCTTATCTCCCCTTTCTACTCCCAACAGTTTAAAGTGAATGTTAGTCTCTGGTATTGTTTATTTTCATCTTGCCTTGGGCTTCATACCATGCTAACCAGCTGGAAATTATCTCTGCTATCTAATGTCATCTCTACTTTGACCATTTGATCTCTGCATTAATTTATGTGTAATCTTATCCTTAATGGGTATTGTGATAAATAATTTGGTCATGATCAGCTTTGAATCTGGATTTATTTTTAGCAAGTGGCTACTAGCATATGCAACTTAAGGGTCTGTTTATAGCATGCCATGTGTATTTTATGCTCTGAAGTTCCCAGGTGCGTATTAATTGAATTATGTTTTATATTATCTCTATTTTTGGTACAGGAGGGTGATGATGGTGACTACACATGCTTAGCATCCAACCTTGCTGGTATAACAGAAGAGACGTTTAATCTGCAAGTGTTGGGTAAATAAACTAGATGCAGTATTAGTTTTGATTTCAACCTAAATATATGAGAAAGATTATGTAATATACTTTTTATCCCATTGCCATCTCAGCTAACTTAAAAAAAGTAATTCATTAATCTTATCTTTTTGATAAATTGCCCTATTTTACCATAAGTTCCCCTTTGGATCTTCAGGGATATGTTTCTTAAGTTTTTCTTGTGTTAATGGTGACTTTCTTCATACTGTCTTTTAGCTTTGCTTTTTGAAATGAAGTTATCATAAAAATTGTTATAATAATCACTGGAGTTCTTTAGTTATGGAGGCTCTGTTGCCGTGGCCCCTCCTTTGAGAAAATACTAATTAGAGCAGGCATTAGAGTATATATATATATATATATATATATATATATATATTTTTTTTTTTTTTTTTTTTTTTTTTTATACTTTGTCGCTGTCTCCCGCGTTTGCGAGGTAGCGCAAGGAAACAGACGAAAGAAATGGCCCAACCCCCCCCCCCCCCATACACATGTACATACACACGTCCACACACGCAAATATACATACCTACACAGCTTTCCATGGTTTACCCCAGACGCTTCACATGCCTTGATTCAATCCACTGACAGCACGTCAACCCCTGTATACCACATCGCTCCAATTCACTCTATTCCTTGCCCTCCCTTCACCCTCCTGCATGTTCAGGCCCCGATCACACAAAATCTTTTTCACTCCATCTTTCCACCTCCAATTTGGTCTCCCTCTTCTCCTCGTTCCCTCCACCTCCGACACATATATCCTCTTGGTCAATCTTTCCTCACTCATTCTCTCCATGTGCCCAAACCATTTCAAAACACCCTCTTCTGCTCTCTCAACCACGCTCTTTTTATTTCCACACATCTCTCCCACCTTCATACTATTCGCTATTTCCCGCGATAGCGGGGTAGCGTTAAGAACAGAGGACTGGGCCTTTGAGGGAATATCCTCACCAGGACCTCTTCTCTGTTCCTTCTTTTGGAAAAAAAAAAAAATATATATATATATATATATATATATATATATATATATATATATATATATATATATATATATATATATATATATATATATATATATATATGTCTTTCATACTATTCGCCATTTCCCGCGTTAGCAAGGTAGTGTTAAGAACAGAGGACTGGGCCTCTGAGGGAATATCCTCACCTGGCCTCGTTCTCTGTTCCTTCTTTTGGAAAATTAAGAAAAAAAGATAGATAATAGGCCCTGAAATTAACTTACCAACTTACCTTACCAGTTTTTACTGTTATCAGAGACAAAATCTTGAATGTCCAAACATGCAAATATACTTACACATACATATACATATCATCATACACACATATACATACATATAGAAATACATATCAATATATACACATATACATACATATACCTGTGCATACACAGCCATGTACATACATATACATATGCAAACACAGCCATATACATTTATACACATGTACATACTCATACTCGCTTGCCTTCATCCATTCCTGGTGCCACCCCATCCCACAGGGAACAGCATTGCCATCCTCTTGCTTCAGCAAGGGAGTGCCAGGAAAAGAGACAAAAAAGGCCATATTCATTCACACTCAGTCTCTAGCTGTCAATTCAAAAGATAATTGGGTCACAGACTAGTCCCATATTATGGTAACATTCCTGCCATGTTGATATACCCTAGATTGTCTCCCTATTACTGTTACATTTATTGATTTTGTTCTTATGCATAGCCCCACTCTTTCAAACAGTACCCCCAAAAGTTTCTGGACCAGAGGAGTTACCAGTGGCAGTGGTAAGTGGGCAGCCAGTGAGGATGGAGTGTGAGGTAAGTGGATTTCCTCACCCTGACATCATCTGGACATATGAAGACCAAGAGCTAATTCTGGGTGAAAATATTCGCTTAGAACAAAATAAATTAAAGATTGACCGGTAAGATCTCATTATTTTTCTTTAAGTACTTGAAATGATTAGAGAAATATATGGGTAGTTTGCTTTACCTGAGTATATTTTTTTGATACCAGAACATGTTGACTTTAAGACATACAGTAAAGAAGTTTCATGCAAAATATTCTAAGGCTTGGACAGGACTACCATCCTGACTTGAGAGAGTTAAAGTGGTACTTACCTATTTGTCTATCTATATCTCTGATGCCTGTTCCACCTGGGAACTACCATCATAGGGGTGGCTATATCAAAAGAGCTTGCCATGAAACATTCTACTCCTGTGTCAGGAGCGTTGTCCTACTTCTTTCTCTTTCATAGATATTTGTGACTAGGCTAGTTTTGTAAGCTGAACAACCAGTTTAGCCTTTACATCCTTTCCCTGTATGCACCATACACTTGTCTAATTTATTCTTACTTTCTGTTTTCTCATTCTTTTCCTTTCTATTCTTATTTTATTTATTTTATTATACTTGATTGCTGTTTCCCGCAGCAGTGAGTTAGTGCCAGGAAACAAACGAAGAATAGCCCATCCACTCATATACACATATATACATACATAAAGGCCCATACACGTACATATACATACATATACATATCAACATAGACACATATACATACACATACAGAGACATATACCTATCAACATATACACATATACATACACATACAAAGAAATATACATATATGCACATGTACATATTCATACATGCTTGACTTCATCCATTTCTGTTGCAACCCCTCCCCACAGGAAACAGCATCGCAACTTCCTACTTCAATGAGGTAGCACCAGGAAAACAGACAAAAAAGGCCACATTCATTTACTCTCAATCTCTATCCCAGTCTGTATCCCAGGCAGGAACATCATCTGGTTGGGTTTCTGCCATCTGGATTCTGTCCCATTGAACTTGGCTGATATTTCTCATGCAAATAGCTCCTAAACAATTATATTCAAATATACTTCCTTTTATCGTACTGTCTTAGGATATTTTTGAGTGCATCATTACTTGTGCCTGGTGAAATCCCTTCATGATCTATAGCGTTCCACATGGAAGTCATACTGCAGAGGAGAGAAACAGGTTTTAAAGTCTGGAAAAACTTTTTTTTCTCTGAGGCAGTGTCCCTGAGCAATTTATCCTTTTTGCCTGCCTTGTACAACTTCCTTCTGTTTTGAAATATCTTTTCGTCATGCTATTTTGTGCCATCAAGGGTAGTGCTAATCAGTGAGGTTGGTCTGGTTGAGTAGCTGGTTGATGGTGCTAGCTAGTGGCAGGGGTCATTAGCTGAGGCAGCCATGGTCAAATCATAATTCGGGTCATTAAGGATGTTGAAACATTTCACACCAGTTGATATGGACTATGATGACCAGACCTTGATGCTGCAGCAAGGTAGCACAGGATCTCATGTTGCTTGTGGACACCTCCTGTAGAGAGCAGTTTTTACAAAATTCAAAACCTATAGTACTGCTAAAAGATAGCATTTTGAAAATTAACAATATATTGGCCTGACCTGATAGTTCATAGGAATACAGCTGGAAAGTGTTCTCAGAGATGCTGGAATTAAAATCAATTTCTAGCCACACTTTGGGCCTCAACAAATAGCTTGTTACCAAAATCAGTACTTTGAATGAATGGTTTGAAATATACAAAGCATTTCCCTTTGTCTTGAGGATGTCTTGTGATGAAAACATGGTCACCTGTCATAGAGAAATATAGAAAAGTAAACCTAATGTTTGCTATGAACGTATATTTGATATGCTGCTTAAGTCGATTGTATCTGTGGTGTCTTTTGGGTAGAGCAACAGTGGATCTGGCTGGGAAGTACCAGTGTGTGGTTGTAAACTCTGTGGGTCAAGCAGTCAAGCTCTTTACTCTTCAAGTTACAGGTATGCTATCAGTACTGCTCATGTCATTTCATGTAAGTGCATGCATACTGTAAAACCACAGTAATTGATTCTTTTATATTTCTTTTTTTTCACTTGAACTAACTATGGAGTGTATGTTGATTTATGGTTAATTTCTGTATGCTTGAATTAGCTATGGAATATATGCTTAATTTACAGTTAATTTCTGTACTTTGAAGTTGAAATGCACAGTATTATTAAGATATTTACAATATATACTTGATAGTTTAAAGTTATTAATATATTTGGAATTGTATTTCTCCACCAATATCAGAGGCACCATTCATTGTGGGTGGTGCAACGGAAGAAACAATAACTGTTGTAGAAGGAGAGTCTGCTGCCCTTCACTGTGTTGCATCTGGACATCCAGACCCTGTTATCTCTTGGACCAAGGTGAGCAAATTTTGTTGATACAGCATTTGATTTTTAGATTGTGTACTATTGTGTGGTAGCATTATGTTTTAGCTAATATCATTGTCACTGTAGTCATGATGATATCATTAGTTATTCTGTTTAACCAGCACCCCACCCTTTGACCAGGAAGGTGTAGGTGTACGCATAGATGACCGTGTAGGTGTATCATGGGGAGGACGGACCCTCCTAATTCAGTATGCCGGTCTGGAAGATGGTGGTCACTATACTTGTCTGGCCTCAAACCTTGCTGGTAACCACACCCGAGACTACCGCGTCCAGGTTCTCCGTAAGTCAGCAGTTAGATATACTGTATTTCTTATCCTAGAATTCTAACATTATTTATACCTTATAGCTTGCTATGTAGTGAGAGGCAGTTGGGTATAAACAGTAAAATATAGGAATTCGGACTTTTCATATAATCTTAAAAGGCATGTGTAATGTGTAGGACAGCAACAGATACAGTGTATGGAAAGAATATTTTTTTTCTGCTTGCATTTTGTTGCATGTACAGTGATATTAGCATTCCACTGAATACATTGTTACTTTTTCAAATAACATAAACCATGCATGTTGGAGAAGTACATCGATAGTTTCATGTGTACTTTATTCATTTTGATCAGAGGTGCCACAACTGATGGAAGCACCAGAGAAGATTGTGTCAGTGTCTGGGGAAGTTGTCAGTCTAGTGTGTTCTTTTCATGGTTACCCTCGGCCTAAGGTATTATTTCTTTGGTGTTTTTAAGGTATGATTTTCTTACAATTTATGACAAAATGCTATAATTTTTGTTCAGTATCTTAAGTAGTAACATTTTATCAGATTTCTTTTATGTTCCTTGTCACAATCATATGGTGGAAGTTGCATTTTTCTGTACTGGGGAACAGATTAGTTGGTACTTTGAGGAAACACCTGTGGCCACAACTGAGAGTCTGTTACCATCAGGAGCACTTCAGTTATCTCCAGTACGCCCCCAACAAACCGGAAACTATACTTGTGTGGCTGACAATGAGGCAGGGAGGGCTAACCACACCATTGAACTTTTTGTCCTCAGTATGACCATTTCCTTTTCTTTTAAGCAAATTCTTTGTATACTTATCCTTGATATATTTATGGAGAAGCATTTACTGTATTGCAAATGACATATGCTTTATTCTGAACTAGAGGTATATGAAATTTTAGCTTTAAAGGCTGCAACTATATCATAACTATTAGTAGTGGATACCTTTTTCCATAAAAGTGATAATGATACTAAATGACTTTGTTCAGCACCTCCATCAGTTGAAGTGCAACCAAAAAGAGTGATGGTGGTAAGTGGTAAAGCTGTCACTCTACACTGTCATGGAGAAGGATCACCGCTTCCAACCTTAACATGGCTCAAAGGTCATCAGGTTATTACTGAAAGTCCTGGTGAGTGATATGGAAGTATATGTGTGCATGATACACCCTCTTGTCTTTTTTCATCATCTTTTCTGTTAAGATGTAATTTTAGATAATGTCTACTTGCTTATATTTTGCTTGCTGTATATTAACTGGAACTTGATGACTTCATCCATTCCCATTGCCACTCAGCCACACATGAAATAGCATTTAGATATCTGGGAGTGGACTTTGCAGTGAATGGAACTGTGGAAGCTGAAGTGAGTCACAGGGTTGGGGAGGGAGAGAAGGTTCTGGGAGCAATGAAGATGTGTGGAAAGAGAGAACATTATCCCGGAAAGCAGAAATAGGTATGTTTGAAAGAACAGTGGTTCCAACAGTATTATATGGTTGCCAGGTATGGGCTATAGATAGGTTTGTACAGAGGAGGGTGGTTTATATATATATAAACTAGGCCTAACTTGCTGGTCATTCACTCTCCCATCTCAAAAACAAATAAAAGAAAGCTGCAAATCACATGAAATAGTGCACTCAGAACAAATGTTTAACTCCTTCACAGTCAAAAAGATTTTTACCGATACAGATCCACTTCAGCATGATTCACTCACTAACAACCCTGTTCAGAATACAAGATAATTTTTAGTGTATATTCTTCAACTTAATACCAGTGAATGAATCACTTTGGAAACACTGTTAACCTTGTGATGGAAGGTAAAGCAATTGCCATTATTTTGGTGTAATTTAACCATAACATTGAAAATTATGGTAAATCATGGCTACCAGAGGAAGGTAGGTGAGGTTTCCATAGATTTGTTTTTCATTTCTATAAGTGTTTCTCTAATTTCACATTGATTGACTCTATATTTTGCTTGATTCTCATAGCCCTCATCATTATCGTCTTATTTATTATTAAGGAATAATATATGCTGCTCCAAATCAATCTCTTCCATTCTTATTCTATTTTTGGTAATACATTTCCACTATCAAAAAAGAAAGAGAGAGCTTTATGAGTTTTTTTCATAGTGTAACAACTGGAGTTTTACTGAGACTGGTTCACCTGCATGATTTGTGACTTATCTTTTTCCAGGTGTTACTTTGATTCCTCAGACTACTAACATGTGGAGATTCATAAGGTGTAGAAATATTTGTGCAAGTTTCTACCATCATCATATAGCTTCAGTGATGTAAATTGGTGTAATTGTATAGAATAGTAGATAATCTGAAGAAATTACTGTGTTTGTGTATGACAAAGTAGATTCTATTTAGATAGAATTTACCTCATATATTGGCAGTTATTCACAGGTCATTAATGAAAGTTTATGTGAAGACTAACATGATAGAAAACTGTATAGACTTTGTATCTTGTAATTTTTCGTACATTATTATGTGAACAGGGTTTGAGTTGAGTGAGAATGGGTCTCTTCACCTTCCGGAAGTATCTCCAAAGCATGCTGACACATATATATGCACTGCCAGAAGCCCTGCAGGCTCAGCACATGACCATGCTGATCTTATCATACATGGTAAGTCAGAGTGGGTATGTTTACATTGTGATATCTTTACATGTGTGTCTAAGTATAACGATATTGTTGATGAATATGTTGGTCTTCCTAATTTTACCTCAAATTAGTGACTTATTTTGCCACCTATGCATATTGAATGACTTGAATCATTTGAGTTATTTTGCCATTTTTATGAATTAAATGAGTGGCACCATTGTGCTGTTAGACTATGTTTGTCAACACTAATACCACTGTCAGATGCTAGAGTATTGTGTATATTAGTGAGTAAAAAACACACTAACTTTCGGGCTTGTCTTCACTTGGTACATACTATTTATTGTTATTAGATGCTCATCAGTGCAAGAATATATATTAGTGAATGAAAAGCACACTAAAGTTTGGGCACTGCTGTCTTCACTTGGTACATACTATTTATTGTTATTAGATGCTCATCAATGCAAGAATGTATATTAGTGAATGAAAAGCACACTAAAGTTTGGGCACTGCTTCACCAGTTACGTACTATTTATTGTTATCACATGCTGATCAATGCAAGAAAGTTAAACAGCATATGGTGCAGATTTTCTTAAATTGGTGTACTGTACAAAATATTAGCAGAGACCTAGCTGATATATATCATGAGTGAATATGAAAATACTGTACAGAGAATTTTGGTCTTTATTTTTATGTTTCATATCAGCTATTGTCAGTTGTATTTGATAACAAACCTTTGTATGCAGACTTCTTAGCCATCTTATCTTTTAATCTATCTGTTTGTCTAATGATTATTGCAAAATTGCAGTTACTCATTTGTAGTATACAGGGTGGGAGTTTATCTCTTGTGGGCCCCCATATCTTGAACATTCTCTATTATCATGTAACTCCTTAAATTTATATATGTTATCAGCATTAACCATGTCTTCAGCCATTTTATTCCATTCATTCACCTCTCTTACATTACATAAGTACTTCTTTACATCTTTGAAAAAAAAAATCGTATTTTTATATTGTGTTCTATGGTTGCTGTATCCCTAAGGCTCTTGAAGAACTGTTCAGGGTGTGTCATCAACTTGTTTTAAAAACTTAAACATTGTTGTCAGGTCACCATTCACCCCCATCCAAATTTAAAGCCTCTAGTTTTTCCTTATAACTCAGCTTTCTTAATTTTGGTACTGTCTCTGTTTCCCTCCTTGTGACTTCACCAAACAAGTTAGAAAGTTTTCTGTATATGTAGTTTGATTAGAAATATGTTTTACAAAGGCTTCTAGCTCTTAAATGTTTTTAAACCTCTGGGTATTGTCCTTTTACTTGATTTCAGAACAGCAGTCTCTTGATTTAGTGTGTGAGACCTATTTGTGAAGATCATATACACACATATATATGTATGATTGAGATGTGCTTTGTATTAATCCTTGGTCACCATCTCAGAGCCTCCATCAGTAGTTCCTGCCGAGGATGAGGTAGTGTCAGTGGTTGGTGAAGAGGTGAAACTCACATGTAAAGTGACGGGTCAGCCAATGCCTACTGTGACATGGACACGGCCAGACCTTGGAAACAAGCCTATTACACCAGAAGACCCACGTGTACAAGTAAAATATCATTATAGCATTATTTTTTTCTTTGACATATGGCTTAGATTGTAATACATTTATACATAGGTATTTAGCATTATTTTTCATAGATAGTCTTAGAAAATTATTGATTAATTTATCATGTGATCTGCATACACATATATAATACAGTATAATTAGCTCTTTATAGCTTTTGCTAATTTAAGGGTTTAGTTATGTGTAGTATCCTCTTGAAATCTTGATAGTATAAATGAAGTGTCTAGTACAGAGCATACCTAAATAGGAACACCATCTTAAAGGCCTTATGATACTTTGTTGTGATTGGCTCATACACGTTCACCTATTCTCTGTAATTGTTGGTTGTCTGGAAGTTTAAACAGTACAAGACTGAACCAAGGAAGCTGAACTGAACCATGGGGTCGATATGAGGGCTGAAGGATGCATTGAAATTTATGGAAAGAGAGATCACTGTCAGTCAGGGCAAAGATGAGTATGTTTGTATGGTATATGGATGTGAGATATGGGCCACAGATTTGAAAGTATAGATGATGATGAATGCATTGGAAATGAGGTGCCACAGGACAATATGTGGTGTAAAGAGGATTGATTGGGTAAGAAATGATAGGATAAGAGGAAGATGTTGTTGTAAAAGGAACATGTTTGAGAGATTATTATTGAGTAGGAAATAAACTTCAGGTTTTTGGATGTAAGAAGGACTTGGTAGTCAACACATCTCTAATCTGTTGCCAGAGTCATATAGAGAGTAGTTTGGCAGACAAATTTCCTGCTGGCAAATATCATAATAGCTTTCAAATGTATGGGTAAAGTAATATTGAGCAAGCTATTCATATCCCACATAAGGTCAAATCTAGAATATGCTGCTCAGATTTGGTCTCCATGCCTAAAGAAGCACAAAGTGCTCATAGAGAAGGTCCTAATGAGGGCAACAGAGTTGGTACCAGAATTAAGAGAGCTAAATTACAGGGAAGGGCTGGAGGGTTTCTCTATATTTACCCACCACAGAAGAGAGAAGATTGAGGGTTCAATTCATGACAATCTTTAAGGTTTTGAAAGAGATCAGTGATGCTTACTTTAAACAGATTTTTGAGAAATGTAGGGATAGAGCAGCCAGATGATATAATATGAAACTAACTAAGAAACTTGTTGAAAAGGAAGTAGAGAAATAATTTCAAAGTAAAAGAGTGATGGATGATTAGAACAGAATGATTCTGGATATTAACCAGTTAATGCCCACACCATACATGAATTTAAGAAGTTATATGATAGTAAAGAATGTTCAAGAGACGGGGCCCCAAAAGTAGAGCTTTCTCCCTTTATGGTGCAAATAGGTAACTGGAAGAGGGTATATTTGTTGGAAGTGGAGGAGACAAGGAGAAGAATGAAACCAAATTGGAGGTGGATGGAGGAGGTGGAAAAGGTTTTGACTGCCTGACTGCTGGAGGACATAAGGTATGTCTGGGATAGAGTGAATTGGAGTGATATGGTGTATAGGGTTAAATGTGCTGTCAGTAAACTGAACTGGGGCATGTGAAATAATAGTAAGGGGAGACCATGGGAAGATGTTTGGTGCCTGCTTATGGATGAGAGAATAAGTACAACAGTAGTATCAGAGTAATGGATTAATTTACTTTCCTAAGTGATGAAATTGTTAATGCTGAGTTTTCAAATATTTAAAAAGTTTTATGATGGAGAAAGTTTAAGAGATATGGTACATATGTCAGGGTGCCATTGTATATGTATGTGTTTAAATTTCCCTACAAATGTAGAACTCCTTCCCCATACTACACGAATAGGAAACTGTAAGTAGGTAGTTATGTATGCATAAACATTTATATATGCTCCTACACACGTGTGTGCATGTAGTCTTAACTGCATGTCAGCAGTAGTTTTGTAGAGTTATTCTTTTATGCTTAATCCAGTCTTTTGATAACTAGAAGTCATATGTTAATTGGGTCATCAGATTTCTGGTGCAGATCTGATGATCATGCCAGTTGGAGTGGAGGATATGGGACGTTATGAGTGCACTGCCCATAACTCTGCAGGTCGGACCACTGCTCAGCTTAACCTTATAGTTCACTGTGAGTATCTTTGATCTCATTACAGTATTACTGAATAATTATTTAATCTATTTATTATTGATTTCATGATGCATATATCAATATGATATTTGTTTATGTGTGTCTTTAGCTTGTCATCTCTAATATTTCTAACAGAGTAGCTCATGTAGAATCATTTCCAAACAATTTGGTCACTTAATATCTCTTCACATTCATTGAGATTAGTCCCCAGGTTATATTCATATTCCCTCACTTTGCTCTTTCTTACTCTAGGAACTTGTATACCTCACTCTTCTCTCAGTTTTTTTTCTTATTCATTGCATATATTCATGAGGCACCTAGGAAACAACCAGGCAATGGTTGGAAACATGAGAGTTGAAATGAGTGTTGAGTCAAGGTGGAAGAGGCGACAAAGGTCCAGGATGCATTGTGGAGTGTGAGGAATGAGTGGTGTCTGACTTTTAAGGCAAAGATGGGTATGTCTAAAGATACAGTAGTCTCAACGAGGCTGTATGGATGCGAGTTAAATCATACAACTCTTTTATTCATAAGTCTGCCATGACTGACAATCATCTTTCCTTTGCTAGGCTACATTCAAGAATCTGGTTTTGTCATGCAATATTTCAACCTCTGCTGATCTGTTGAGTAAAGTCACATTATTGATAAGGATATGGGTGATGATTTGGTGGCTGACATCTAGCTAAGTTACTGACAGATGCCAGATTTACATAAATTACCCTAAATGTTCTCTCAGAGGATTATATTATTCCTGTGGTCTTTCACTCAGGTTGATTTTTTCCCACTTTGCTTTCATAGTTGATACCGGGCTCAGTGTAGGTACCTGGCTTGTTGTTTCCTTTGGTGATATTGTTCATTATTATATATGTGATACTGCTGTTTCACTTAATGTAAGCTTTTCAGCTTTGGATATGATGGTCCTCCCTTTTCCTGTTATGCTGATTTTCTTGAAGGACTCTGAAAGGGATTTTTTCAGACTATACAAATAGAAAAAATTGATTATTAACAACTTTTTATTTTCTATTTGTCTATTTATCTATTATGATTACTATATATCCAGTATATCAGGTCCCTACAGCCCTCAGACACATTCACATATAACCTCAACGAATGTCAAGTGTGCTTAAGTGAAACAGACTTCCACACATGTAAGAATGTTTCTTGATTTTTTTCCCCCTTCCTACCACCTCCATGTACAAAATGCTTTCATTGGATCCAGTCCCCAATCATTCTTCATGCAGCTTCATCTGAATCATATTGAACAAGAATGAAAAAATTATAAAGTGAACCTTGGATTGTTACACATAAAAGTGCTTACTCGAATTGCCACCAGTGCCATAACATCAACAAACAGCAGCTGATTCACCTCCCAGGCCCCACATCTCAGCAAACTACATACCTGCTTCTTCCTCCAAGACCCTTGCATTCACTTCCCCACCATAAACAGATTAAACAGCCATGTGACATCTCATACCTCTCTTGCTGACCCACCTTCACCTTAAACCACTTACCCTCCTCCCTACCTATCTGCACACATGCCTCACTCTTGGTAAAAACCCTTCACTGCCTCTGATAGCTTTTTTCCCACACTTAATATTCGAAGGACCTTTCATAGGACATCTCCATTCATTCCTGTCATTGAAGGAACACTTAGGAGATATGTAGCTGTATTTTCTTATATATTTTGGAAAATGTGTTATAGCAGGTGCAGATATTAGAGAGTGGGCATTGGGCAGCCATGGGAAAGATCATCCTCCTACAGCAATTAGACATCTGTTGATTCAAACTATTTTTTTCTTTTATTAATCACATGAACATGCCAGTATTTTCCTTTTTCAGAAACTTAAGATTTTGGCTATGTAAATCCATTCCAGGATCTTTATTAAAATTGTTGTATCACCAAAAAAGATAAATGGTCATATAGATATGAATATTTCTTCTGCAAAAATGTCTAACAAATTAGATTGCATAATAGTATTATAAGATCTGTTATTTGAACACTACTTTCTTCATTTGAAAAGCTCCTCCCTTGGTGCTGGAAGAATTATCTGAGATAGTGTCTGTTGTCCGGGGGAACAGTCTTCATGTAGGCTGCACAGCATCTGGTTATCCTCCACCCCGTACCACTTGGCTGAAGGAGGGACGTGTTCTAGCTGAAACACTGAGGTTCAGTCTTTCCACCAGTGGGGAGCTTGACATCACTGCTGCCCAGGTAATCAAAGTCCCTGGATTAATGGACTGCAAACAATGTCATGTCTTACTTTTTAGATACTTTTGCCAAATTGTTTAATCACTTTCTTTATGTTGTGCACATGTTTGTATATGATTACTTTATTTGTCTTGTATGGGGAAGAAGTTATACTCTCTTTAGGCCCCGTATCTTGAATCTTTTCACCATTTGTATACTGCCAGCATTCACTGTCTCATTACTGTATTATTATTATTATTATTATTGTTATTAGTGCTTTTGTACAAAGGCAAAGGGGATAAGAGTGAGTGCTCAAATTACAGAGGTATAAGTTTGTTGAGTATTCCTGGTAAATTATATGGGAGGGTATTGATTGAGAGGGTGAAGGCATGTACAGAGCATCAGATTGGGGAAGAGCAGTGTGGTTTCAGAAGTGGTAGAGGATGTGTGGATCAGGTGTTTGCTTTGAAGAATGTATGTGAGAAATACTTAGAAAAGCAAATGGATTTGTATGTAGCATTTATGGATCTGGAGAAGGCATATGATAGAGTTGATAGAGATGCTCTGTGGAAGGTATTAAGAATATATGGTGTGGGAGGCAAGTTGTTAGAAGCAGTGAAAAGTTTTTATCGAGGATGTAAGGCATGTGTACGTGTAGGAAGAGAGGAAAGTGATTGGTTCTCAGTGAATGTAAGTTTGCGGCAGGGGTGTGTGATGTCTCCATGGTTGTTTAATTTGTTTATGGATGGGGTTGTTAGGGAGGTGAATGCAAGAGCTTTGGAAAGAGGGGCAAGTATGAAGTCTGTTGGGGAGGAGAGAGCTTGGGAAGTGAGTCAGTTGTTGTTCGCTGATGATACAGCGCTGGTGGCTGATTCATGTGAGAAACTGCAGAAGCTGGTGACTGAGTTTGGTAAAGTGTGTGAAAGAAGAAAGTTAAGAGTAAATGTGAATAAGAGCAAGGTTATTAGGTACAGTAGGGTTGAGGGTCAAGTCAATTGGGAGGTGAGTTTGAATGGAGAAAAACTGGAGGAAGTGAAGTGTTTTAGATATCTGGGAGTGGATCTGGCAGCGGATGGAACCATGGAAGCGGAAGTGGATCATAGGGTGGGGGAGGGGGCGAAAATTCTGGGAGCCTTGAAGAATGTGTGGAAGTCGAGAACATTATCTCGGAAAGCAAAAATGGGTATGTTTGAAGGAATAGTGGTTCCAACAATGTTGTATGGTTGCGAGGCGTGGGCTATGGATAGAGTTGTGCGCAGGAGGATGGATGTGCTGGAAATGAGATGTTTGAGGACAATGTGTGGTGTGAGGTGGTTTGATCGAGTAAGTAACGTAAGGGTAAGAGAGATGTGTGGAAATAAAAAGAGCGTGGTTGAGAGAGCAGAAGAGGGTGTTTTGAAATGGTTTGGGCACATGGAGAGAATGAGTGAGGAAAGATTGACCAAGAGGATATATGTGTCGTAGGTGGAGGGAACGAGGAGAAGAGGGAGACCAAATTGGAGGTGGAAAGATGGAGTGAAAAAGATTTTGTGTGATCGGGGCCTGAACATGCAGGAGGGTGAAAGGAGGGCAAGGAATAGAGTGAATTGGAGCGATGTGGTATACCGGGGTTGACGTGCTGTCAGTGGATTGAATCAAGGCATGTGAAGCGTCTGGGGTGAACCATGGAAAGCTGTGTAGGTATGTATAATTTGCGTGTGTGGACGTATGTATATACATGTGTATGGGGGTGGGTTGGGCCATTTCCTTCGTCTGTTTCCTTGCGCTACCTCGCAAACGCGGGAGACAGCGACAAAGCAAAAAAGAAAAAAAAAATTATTATTATTATTATTATTATTATTATTATTATTATTATTATTATTATTATTGTTGTTATTATTATTGTCATATTTTTTCTCTATATGTATGTTACCAGATTCTGTTTACTAGAGGTTACGCGTGAGTAAAATGGTCACTTGGTAGGGGTGTATCACTGGGAGTACAGTCTGTGCAAAAAACTTCTTACTCCAAAGGAGTCTACATTTCCATGCTACTGGAAGTAGTGCAGCCTTGGGTTCCAGGGGCCTTTAGAAAGTCCTGGATAACACCAGGATTCTTTCATAGAAATTGGTCTTGGGGTAATTATTGATAAGTGAATAAATGTACTCTCTTTACATATCTATGTATCAACATTCCAGCTTTTACTCTATTAATGTATTCCTTCTCATTATCATGTTCCATTCCAGTATCTGCATTTTCCTCTCTACTCATGTTATTACACAGTTGGTAAACATTCAGATTATTTCTTAGTGTTAAGTTATAATGTAAATTATGCTCATTTTAATCTTCAAATTTTTTTCCTTTTTTTATGCAGGCAACTGACTCTGGATTGTATACCTGTTTAGTGACAAATGCTGCAGGCCGTTTGTACCGTGAAGTTGAAGTTGTGGTGCAGGTTCCTCCTCGTCTTGTTGTCCTTCCACGTTCTGTGCAGATCACTCAGGGGGAGAGGTAATTTAGTTTTCTTTCTTTTGATGTATTATGATTGTAGCTTTTTATGTTTGTTTTTGATGATAGGTTTTCTTCAGATGTATTACAATCTGCAGAGATAGTTTGGCCAAAAGCCTCTTTTACCAGAAATGAGACAGCTATCTCAGCTTCTAACTAGTTAACTCTTGTCACTTATTGTGTACATGTCTGTCTACTTTATTTATCTGTCTATCTGTATATATTCAGGAAGTCTTACTGGAATATTTTCAAATCTGGGTGACTCATACAAAGCATTCCTATAACAGAGCATTTTTGCATTCATTTATACATGTGTATGTGGGTGGGTTGGACCATTCTTTTGTCTGTTTCCTTGCACTGCATTGCTCTCGCGGGAGGCAGCGACAAAGTATAATAAATAAATAATGAATCTCTTTAACGTGTAATTCATTAATGAGCGTAAGAGAACTCATTGCAATGTATTGCTGAATGGTTTTAGACATATTAGTCTTGGATTGAAAAGCATTAAAATGATGCCACCCTACGATGGCCCATCAGGGAAAAAAATTAGATAGAAGTAGATATCAACTATCTAGCCTCTCTTTTCCATTAGAAGGTTAGAAGAGATAACATGAGGGTTACCCATGGACTAGGTGGGAATCATAAATGGGAAGCTGAAATTCAGAGAACATCTTGAGAATAGATGTGAAAGACTTAAAAGATACAGTTTGCATGTGAGCAGAAGTGAACCTGATGGACTTCATTAAAGATAGATGTGAGCAAATATGTCACAGAATGATTACAGTATATTGTTGACACTGTATAGAGACCCACCAGGAATAGCGATAGAAAATGAAAGTGATTTAGATCTAGGAGTCATCATAAATGAGAAAATAGAATCTCAAAAAAATATTAAGAAGATAGCACCATTTAGTCATTTTATGAATTTATGGTATGATAATTTGAACTGTCACAACAAGACAGAGGAGACTGTTGATGACAATTTTTACTGTATATGTAAAAAGCAAAACTGAATGCTGCTATGTTGTTGTGTCATATAATCACCAAAGAAACATATGGAAATAGATGGGCTAGAAAGAATTCAGAAGTACTTTAGGAATGAAGTTTAAGGAATAAAACATGAGAACCATCATGAGAGGCTAAAAGAACTTGTACTTTACATCATAGAATGAAGAGGAAAAAGATACATAATAATATTTGCATGGCAGGCAACAAAACTGAAGGGATAATATACAATATTATGAGCTGAAAAGACTATCATCATAAACTTTTACCTGAGTGTCTTATTCCTTTACAGATATATTCCCTGTGAGTAAATCAGACTTTAGAACATAAGTTGGCCTGATACCACATATTAGTGTGTTTGGTCAGTAGGTCAGCAGTATGTTGTCACATGTTATTTCCAAGCTGAAGGTATGAATTGTAGGAGTAAATGAAGCCACTGTGCATCTTTATGAGAGATTTTTTTTGGATGGCATTTTCTCCATATGCAGCCCGAAAGTATCAAATACGTTCAGTTTACATTGTTAAGCTTCAGAAATGTGATTCTTGAGAATTTTTCTTTTTTTTATATTACAAAAAGAATTCCATCTTTCTTTTTAATTATTTATTTCCCTGCATCTTAAAACGGTCCACATTGCTGTGTGTGCATTGTAATGCATTCCAAACCCATTTCAACACTACATAATATCTTCTTCTTCGTATTTTAACAGCCACTCACAAGTACCTTATTTTTTATATGAAATTCATTATTTAGATTTTGCCTTTCCATGGTATTCATTTCACATTCTGTTTCATTCCTTGAAATTATTGTCACATAACATAGATTTATCAATGATCTCAAAACTTTTAATGTTTACTGAAATTCTTGTCCAGTATTTCCCAGAATATGATGTCAGTACATCTGGATCATTATTTGGAACTTTCTGAATATCTCTGCTTACACTTATTTCAGCCAAAACTTGTTAACATCAGTGCAGAAGACTGAGATCTAAACTATTTTTTTCACATGATTCTTGCTTCACTTCCTGCAAAGATTTAGATGTATTTTGCAGATAATGGGTGCTTTTACAGTTAATTATAATGAAATAGGGGTATTATGAATAAGTAGCACAAATAGTTTATAGAATTGCTGTACCTCAAACCAAAGAGCTGCAAGGCAATACTAATATGAAAATCAGTGATGTTATATAAAATGATTTAACATGTGATTTTTCATGTAGAATGGGTGTATCAACAGATTTGAACTTGAGTGTGAGGCTGTTGGTGTCCCAGTTCCTTCTGTCACTTGGCTCCTCAATGGCTCACAGGTGAGATACCAGTAAGTTAGTGGTTGTGAGAAACCATGTGCTTCATCCTGCTTCTTGCTATTTATTCAATTAGAATTAGGTTTTATCTTAATCTTTATGTCATAATGAATTTTCATTTGATAAAGTTATATGTATTGTGAATGCCTTTGTAGAATTTATGTCATGTACAACTTACCCCAAATCCAGCAATTAGAGAACCAGAATGTTTCAAAAACTGGCTATTTTGTTGACTGCTCCATTTGCTTTGAGGAGATCTTTATAACCGAATTGTTTCTGGTTACTAGATATGAGATTATATGCCTGAAGCAGGCATATAGAATGGGTTTATATCAATTAAAGTAAAAATTTTAGTCTTAATCTTGTCTTTAACACTCTATACGAGGGTTTCTCAACCTAGGATATGGTTACCTCCAGGTATGTGCCTAGGGTTTACAAGGAGATATGTACCCACACCCATTTGAAGTGGGTATTGAGGCTCATTCCCCATTGTACCTCCTACTCCCACATTCCCCCATCACCTCTGCTGGAGAATTTGCTTGTTATATTCAGTAATATTTCACAGTCCTTTTGATTATATTAGCTCACTTATCCATACATATCCTGTACTTTTACACTTATTTTTTTTTCATAGATAATGAAAAGAGTCATTACTGTACTGATTTTGCATCAGAGGTCTAATCCATTGCTCTCCTGCCACCATCTTCCCTTCTTCTTTGCCAACCCTTCCCAGGGGTTGCCCTTGTTAACTTCACCACTGTACCACAGCCATATAACATTGTTATATTAGCTCATGTTTGTGCACATTTTTTACTCATATGTATATATACATAATGGATGTGAGTGGATGTGGCCTTTCTTCGTCTGTTCTTGCCAGTAGCTCGCTAACACGAGAAACAGCAATCATGCGTGAAAAAAATTTCTTTCAGTTTTATGTTAGGCAAGAGAAAATTGAAGACCCCATATTTTCTAGTTTTTGTCATACACTGCATTTTGCATGGTTCCAACCATTTAAGGTGTAAAAGAAAGCAGTAAATATATGTATGCAGTATATTTAGGAACAGTGATAGAGGGTTACATTTATCACTTTTTCAAGATAAATGTGGATTTTGAATGCTTTCTAAGATAATCATAGTCATATTCACAAGATTAGAAGAATGTTAGTGGTTTTGGGTAACTGATTGTTAGGTCAGTTTGTTTGTGTTTGAGCAAGCAGGTAGGGAGGTGAGTTACTGTGGTAGTATGTGTAAGTGAGAGCTTACAGGTGCTGTGTGTAACTCTTCACTTAGATAATGTGCTGGGCAACTTGACTGTGAGTCATGTGCTGGGTCAAAGAGTGTGATGTTCATACAGTAAGAACAAAGGGTTATGTTTAAAATGCTTTGGTTGATATGTTATTAGGTTTTCAGAGGCTTTGTTGACTGAGGGTCTTCTGTGCATTTCATGTAATGATATATCACATACCACTATGAGGTCACTGTGACACTGGGTTCTAGAATAATGACTTTCAGCATCATGACTTATGTTTAATTATTATACTACCAAAGTAATCAACCATAGAATGTATGTACATTGTTGTGTGAAGGTGTGCAGGGTACCACACTGAGGTTAATGTAACTTCAGTTTTCAAAATCAGGGTCATATGATTATCACTTTTAATGAATTATTCTCTCTAGGCAATGAATCATTTACTGTTGAAGATACCAACATGGAGCTTGGAACATGTGGGATGCCTTGTGAAGGAGTGTTGCCTGATTCAATTATTTTATTAGATTAGCAGATTTTTTTTTTATTCAGCAACCTGTAGTTTAATAATGTAATTAAAACTGTCAAGCCAATATTACAAAACATTTTCTAGAGAAACATGTTTTTGGTCAAGAAAACAGCTGTTTTAGTTGTAATTTAAATGCATGATGTTTCTCTGAAATTTGCACCTGGTTTGATTTAGTTTAAGTTCTCATTGAAAGCTTCAGAATTCATACTTCTCTATTTGTAACTATCTAATAATATATATGGAATTTTTCATCCCTCTTTTGTGTAATGTATAGTGTATCTTTTAGGTAGATGGTGTTGCAGCATCCTCTAATGGACGTTCATTACTGATGGTGGAACGTGCTTCAAAAACAGATGAAGGAACTTATACATGTATTGCAGAAAATGATGCTGGGCACAGGAAAGCCATTGCTGGAATCCGGGTGAAAGGTCTGTATTAAGAGTAAATTATTTATGATTTGAAAATGCATGTCAACAGTGCTCTTTAATGTTTTTTGTACCCTTTTACCCAGCAGGGTATTATTCTTATGGACAGACTTTTCTTCCAACAGTACCTCCAGTGATTATGTATGCCCCTGAGGAAATGACAGTCTTGGAGCTCAGTGCTGTTACATTGACATGTGTTGCTGAGGGTGACCCTGCTCCAGCCACTACCTGGATCAAGGAAGGGCACTCTGTTCACTCCTCAGATAGAGTTCATCTAATGAATAATGGATCACTGGTATGTTTTCATGACCTTTATGTAATGTTGTCATTTTGTCACATTGAACGTACTGCCATCTTGCCATTGTTCAAGTATATGCTCTTTTTAGTATGCAGTATTATATTATGACATGCATGTGCTTTTGCCACTACCAAAACACTTTCAGTATATTTTTTTTTACTTTGAAGTACATTTTGTGATGCTACTAAAGTTAGATATGTATTTGCATAGGTTATTAACTCATCTCAAGCTTCTGATGCGGGCGAGTACAAATGTATAGTGAGTAATGATGCTGGAGCAGCAGAAGCCACAGCTCACCTAGTAGTCCACACACCCCCTGTCCTCACACATCCACCCATTACTAAAGGTGAGATATTTTCTGTAAATGAAATTGATGTTAATCCTTTTTGATAGAATTTGCATATGTATTATAAGTTGGAGGTGAAAGAAGTGAGCACCCAAACTAATGACACTATTTTCTGCAGTTGTGGAAGTTGGGGGAACAGTGGTGTTTGACTGTGAGGCAGAGGGTTCTCCACCTCCAACCATACAGTGGAGTGTCACTCCTGGTGAACTTCATTCACGGTTCTTACATTTAACAAATGGTTCTCTACAGGTAAATTAGTTTACAGTATGTGAGAATGCATAACATAAAGATAACTGTATTTGAGAACAACCTTTGCTTGTAATGAATTCCACATTGTCCAATATGAAGTTGTGAAACTAACAGCTATTTGTATGGTTCTCTGCAGGTAGATTGATTTACAGTATGTGAGAAATGTGTAACATAAAGATAACTGTATTTGAGAACAACCTTTGCTAGAAATAAATTCCACATTGTTCAGTATGAAGTTGTGAAACTAACAGCTTGTTATTAATCAACTGTTTTATCTGCATAATATTTTGAATAATTGGGCATAGTCATTTTCATGAGTTGGAAGTGATATAGTTAAGAATCATTTTGTGAGAAGATTTAATGAAATACAGAGCACTCTTTATAACCCTCAGATATTAGGGCCAAGGCCTTTGGGCATGATAGAGCAGTCAGTTTTTCATTTAGCGATGCTATTTTTGTAAGCTTTTGTATTTGTATTTCATTTTTAGGGCCATTTTTAAAAAATTTTTAAATGTTCATGAAAAATTAAATTGTTCATATGACCTCTTTCATTACTTATTCTGTGGGAAGATGCTAAAGTTTTCAAATCTGGCAATCAGATTGGTTGAAACCAATGTTCTTTGGTGAGGTATTATGGTTTTTACCAAAACATCAAGGAAAATATGCATTGATACATTCTGCAATTGATTATGGAATAACTGATCTGCTTGATTCCAGTAAGGCCTGAAGATATTCAGAAGTGTAAACCATGAATTGTCAATATCATATGGTTCATCTTAATGCTAGGTAGATCCATTAAAATAGAAGAGTCCAACAAACTTATGACCCATAGTTCCCAGTATCATAGGGTGCTGAAAATCTGCAGCCAACAAGTAGAGCTCAAGCAGCAGCAGCATCCATGACTTTTGCCACTCTAGTAGACTTGACCATTTTTTTCCATTTGTTTCACCAATATTCGTGGTCATTTTAGTAATATATCATCTCTTTCCAAAGCATTTTCTTATTCTTTCTGAACTCCTTCAATTCTTTCTTGGCCCATCCCCCATTTGTCTTCTTTTTCATCTCTTGTATCTTCCTTTTGATCTCATGCCACTTACTCATATTGTTCTAGTCGCCATCACTCCTTCCCTACAGATACACCTTCCTTTTCTCCTTCAAAAGCAATTTAACATTCTCATTCCTTATTCCCTACCCTGTCTCATACATCCATATGTCACCTTTTGCATGCCACACACTGCACTCACACATTAAAATAATGCTTCCATTACTACCTCTTGTTCTTCTCCAACTCCTTTTGTTTCATATACTCTCACCCTGTGTCATTCTTTCAATTTCTTTTAGTATGTAAGCACAGACCTCTTTTCCAGGTCAGTTACTTCAACATCCCTTTCTAACAAATGTCACTTATGTCAGACTCATAAAGACTTTTCCTTAATCTGTTATTGTACCTCTGGAAAGCTACCATTATTATCATGGGTGTAGTTATCTGCAAAGTCCTTAGTTACTTTGTTGGTAACTTCTTGTTTATCAGTAAGAGAATTTGTGTGTGTGACTTAGTAAAATGCACATTGTTGTTTCTGTTATATTTTTGTATGCTATCATTTGAAAACTGCAGTCAGAAGAGGGTGGTTAAAAGATTATTAGAAAACGAAAAATAAACTAAATGGTGCAAGTGATAAGAGAGTGGAGACAGTATAGAGTTAACTACCACCAAGCATGCTAGCAGAAACATGAATTGATCCTTACCCTATCTCTGTTATACTAATTTTCATGGATTTCCTGGGAGGATTTTTCTGCATGTAGCCTATATATTTGAAAATTATGATCATTTTGAGAACTTTTGTGGATAACTAAAAAGTTTAAGATCTGGAGATGTGAATGGTGAAGGGTCTGCTGTAGTTATGAAGTGAAGACTTTGTCTGAATGGCTGATATTTTTTGGTCTCAGCTGGTAGCTGCACAAGTAGAAGATGAAGGCCAAGTCATCTGTCAAGCATATAATGACCTAGGTGAAGATTTAGCAAAGGCCGACCTTCTTATCAAAGGTAAGTATTCATGTATTGTTACACTTGTGTTATTTTTTTCATTCATCCAAAACATGATTTACCTTTAATGTTGTAGTGATTCTAATGGAACTAAAAACCAATATCTTTCATTTATATGTATCTGCTTCAAGGAAATTTATGATCTGCAATCATCTTTGAACTTTTCCAGTGTCAGGGATATGGGGCTCCTGGGGCCCATGGTCTTCCTGTAGTGTATCATGTGGTACTGGACAGCAGGAAAGGAGAAGAATTTGTAATTCTCCTGCACCACAGCATGGAGGGTCTCCTTGTCCAGGTGATGAAGCTCACACTCGTCCTTGCCGTCCCCAGCCTTGTCCATTGGATGGTAATTGGTCCCCATGGGATCCTTGGAGTGAATGTAGGTTGGTCATGTTCCATTTGTGTGTTTAGTTTGCCATGTGTCTGTCGTTAACTCAAATTCTTTGAAATATTCATTCAGCTTATTTTTTTAGATCAGTTTGTAACAGAATATTCTTTCCTGAATGTATGGTTATTTTACATGGATCAGTGCAACATGTGGTAGTGGTGTGCAACTAAGGTCCAGGTACTGCATGGCTCCTGCACCCTTGTATGGTGGCAAACCTTGTGAGGGTGCTGCCACTGAAGAAAAAGAGTGCCAACTCAGAGACTGCCCAGGTGAGTACCAGCACTTAAATGGAAAAGATAAAAGGAAACAATATTTC
Organism: Panulirus ornatus; assembly: GCF_036320965.1. Classification (NCBI taxonomy): domain Eukaryota; kingdom Metazoa; phylum Arthropoda; class Malacostraca; order Decapoda; family Palinuridae; genus Panulirus; species Panulirus ornatus. Next base: position 10,894,712 of record NC_092291.1, read on the forward strand.
AGAATGTGTGCATCATGATATGTTGAAGTAGATTAACTTTATACAGTAAACTATGCCATTTATTTTGATTATTATAAATCACCATTATGATTTCAAATGGATTTTGATTTTTGATATTGTTAGCTAGCATCTAAAAGTACTGATTTCATCATAGTCAAATTAGAACCCTTTTTTAATTGTTTGCAGTGTCAGGTGAATGGGGTTTATGGACATCATGGTCAGATTGTAGTACAACTTGCGGTCATGGACTTCGTCAGCGCACCCGTTTGTGTGATTCCCCACCCCCTGCAGCTGGAGGGGCAGAGTGCAAGGATGATGGTCTTGAAGTGATGCCCTGCTTTAGCTCACCATGTCTGGTGAGACTTTGGGGATTTTTTGTCTCTCATTTACCATCATGATCTTTATCATGTCAATATTTGAAACATAGAAATTAGAATTCTTTCTATAATATACTGAAGAATCTTTGAAAACATCTTAAATTAAGAGTTTATAGTAATTTTATTCTTAATGAATATGACCAGCTTATGTGAGGTTTTCTTGGTAGCTTGATGGTAACTGGGGTCCATGGGAATCTTGGAGTGTTTGCAGTGCCTCATGTGGTGGAGGAATGCGAAGAAGACAACGAGAGTGCAGTGACCCACCTCCTTCCAATGGGGGGCGTTTCTGCCCTGGCTCTGACACTTTAGAAGACTACTGCAATCTTGACATGTGTCCAGTGAATGGTACAAAGAACATGTCTTGTTTTAGTTTTATGCTGGTTAGAGTAATTTGAAATTAAAGGACTGTTAAGAGAGAAGGTTAGACAGAAGGTAAAAGAGATAGGCAGATGGAAGATGCAAGTTGGGAAATGTTTAAATGAAAAAGAATGTAAGACCAGCAGTTTTGATATGGGGAAAGTAAGATGGCTTCCAGCATCACTTACATTCTTAAGTCAGAGCTCTAGTGCTTTTTGTGTTGATTGATGTCTACAGCCCACTGCCAACTATATTTGTGAGTAATATTTACTCTAGACTCTTTTTAGAATATCATTATATTATTGAATAAGACATTTCACATGCTTTATTAAATTTTCTGTGTAAAATATCAAGTTCTATGCACGAGAATGATAAGACAACCATTATTTTTCCATTAAAGTTGAGTCTTGATTCATCTCATTTAGAAATTTGTGTGCAGAGTGTATTTCATGACCATAATTAAATGGGGTACTTATTCAGTGAACAGAGAGTAAAAAAAGAGCATGAATGATGTGCTCTACTATGAAAGAATATGTATTCTACTCTGAAAGAATATTAAAAATTAGAAGTTGCTTATATAACATGTGATTTGTGAGAGTTATCTGTGGGCTTGTCAGGTTACTGTATGATACTACTGCATATGGCTAGTCTTTATTTTCGTAATGAGAAAATGCTGTTGTGGGAGTTAATCAAGTTCAGGCCTTGAGCTCAGTGACCCCATATGGGATAATGATCTTAGAACATTTTCCTATTTAAATGAAGCACATTTAGCTTACCCACGGAAGATAGCTAAATGGATTGACAGCTGTCTTTTAAGTTTGAATGTTCTTTTTCATAATCTAGCTTTCTGGTACATGTCTTTGGGACATCTTTTGCAGAATGCAGAAATTAATCTCTTTCACATAGAGCTGATTTTCTGTTACCCTGGGAAGTCTTTATATATTATATCCAGAGTTGTTTTAGCCCATTGCAAGTGAAGGTACTGCTTTGGGATGACGTATTGGATTTGAAGAAAAAAAGGATTTGCTGCTCATGATCACCTGTCCTGATGTCATTGTTGTTGCTTCCTTTGGGATCATTCTCAAATAATATTCACTTGGTATTGTGTCACACTTTCAGACATCCACACATTTGCAGTTATTGCTGTTTCACTTTTCTTTAAATCTGCCAATTCTGCATTCTCCTCCACCTTTTCATTTAGCTATTTTATGCTCACTAGAAATCTCTTTCTTTTTGCAGTAACATTATTGAGTGCTGGCAGAAATTTGTTGCACTGCATGTGTAAGAGCAACATTTTTTTTAAACATTCCTTGATTGTTTTGAGAACAGTTGATGGGACTTGAATTTGTAAAATCAGATGAACAGTAACCAAAACTTTGAAAAAGCTGCTGCATAGACCATATTACTTTTGATTTAATCATTATCCTGTATGATGTATATAGATAGTATCACGAAATCCGAGAAACCCAAGACAGATTTTACAACAGGTGGTTGGTCTTCATGGTCAGTGTGGGGATCATGCACAGCAACCTGTGGAGGGGGCCAGCGTCGAAGGTTCCGAACATGTGATAACCCTTCACCCTCTCAAGATGGACGAGCCTGCACTGGCCCAGACACTGATACTGAGGCCTGCAGTGTACATAAATGTCCAGGTGACAACATTTTTATTCTTAGGTTTGATAGAGATATTTGAAAGTGAAACATTATTTTATGTCTATATTATATTGAAGTATCTGAATGCTAGCCTTAGCTTCACATACAAATACCATTGTAGATGAAGGACAGTATTATCTGATTAAAGAAGTTGGAAAAAGAGCCTACCAGAAATTACCACTTGGATGAGCACCCTAAAAAGGCCATAAACAGTATAGTTAGGTATATCCAGGTGGAACAGTGGAATATTTCACTTTTCACCCCTCTACTGTGTATTTCCTTCCCGACCTGACCTCCTGGCCCTATAGGCATTGCTTAGTTTACTTTTCTGATTTCCAACTGTTCTTAGATAGGTCATGTACAATGTTTCTAAATTCCATGAATGATTTTTTTTTTGTCTTTCATCATACCATCACACTATATCAAAGTTCCTTACATGTTTATTCTACATACTGAGGCAAGGGTGATAGAGGGATGAATAGAGCAAGGTTTCCTTAAGAAAAAGTAAAAAGAAGGAACATTATTACTGTAGTTCCTGTGGTTGTTAGATTTGAAAAAAAGATGTATAGAAAGCAGATTTTTTTTTTTATGAATATAAGAAAACAAAGAATAATGTGGACTGAGGATTCACAGTAAGAGACACAAAACAAAGGTGACTGACTTTTTTGCAAAACAAGTTTAAACTTTTATGGCAGTACATTGTGTAAAAATAGATAGACTACATTTTAGTAGAGTATTTAGACCACCCATGAATAACAAATGTCAGAATTAATAGACTTACATTCAAGCAACTAAAGACGAGGAGGGAATCTAAGACTGTACCCTCCTAAATAGTAGTAACAAGATCATTACACCTGGAAAAGGATTTTGATTGTTAGATACTGGTGAATCCAAATTCTTTGGAGGTTTAAAGAAAAGGTTATGCCTGAAGTGAAGGATCCTGAAAATCCTGCCATTTCCAGTTAGATATCACTTTGAGTTGGGATTTAACTGGAATTTGACATTGCTTCACTGAAATATAATCCCTAAAGGAATGGTGCCTGAGTAAAAAGATAAATATATATACATTTAAAAAAAACACATACCCTGGTTTGGAAACTGTTTTATGGATATCCATCGTGAAGTAGATCTTTCATATGGGAAGAAATTGATGCAAGAAGAAAAAATGACACAAAATGTTTCCTCTGTTGATGTGAAGGGGATTACCCCAGTTCAAAGAACATGTGTCTTTGTCCAGCTGAACCACTTCCATCATATTGAAGGTCTGTGTTAAGACTTGAAGCTCAGGAGATAGGTAATTAAGGTTTAGAGTGGGATGCAGACTGAGTCAAAGTAATCGACTGGGAAGAATCCTTAGCTCTCTAGTAGTGGCTAATAATGTATGTACTTGATCCATGTAAAAGAGAATGGACACTGCAAGTTATTTAGATTCAAAGGGACATAAAAACAACATAGAGATAGATAAGTAGTGAAGGTTAAACCACCATAGTGGTAGTTATCGCAAACTTAATACAATTTATACCTTACAGTGAATGGAGCTTGGGGGTCCTGGACTGATTGGACTGCATGCAGTATGACATGTGGTATAGGGGTAAGGATTAGAACCAGGAGGTGCAATGCTCCATATCCAAGATTTGGAGGTTCCCCCTGTCTGGGAGAAGAGAGGGAGGTTTGTATACATAAAACCTTCTTTTGTGTTATACATAACATCCTAATATTCTTATGATAATAGTATCTTTATTTGGTAGTATGATAAGGAATATTAAGAAAATTCTGTTTATATAATGCTTACATTGGCTTCAGATTTTTGGTAACAATTGTACAGGAATTACACTTTTGCATTGTGTGTGAAAGTGCTATATCAGAAATTGATTTGAATTGTTATCTTACCATACTATTATACAGACTGCTACTTGTGAAGGAGATGCTTGTGAGGTGTTGCCTGTGATAGCTCGTGGGACACTGATAGGGGAGATCAATGGAGAAGATCTAGGAATTGTCAATCTCTCTGGTAATGTCACCACAGTTGGAATGCAGAGAACTGTCACTGCTAATATTAGTCCTCTCATACCCAAACATGTAAGATTCTTTGGTTTATATTTTTGTAACAATACTCATTTGAAAAAATGCATATTGAAATTGATATGTATTTCATGTTTGTAAACCTCATATGAATCAAAGCTGTGTCTTATTATAACAGGATAAACATACATTTTTCTTAACAATGTGAACTTAAATTTGTTATATTCTTACTTGTTAGTTGTTGTTTGAAAAAGGTTTCCACATGAAGAAAATAGAAATTCATCTGTTTATAGGTCACTGTATATCATATGCTGTTTGTAGATGATGTGATAATATATGTAGAATATTCCATAACTGACTCCTTTTCATATTGATTTTTGAGACATAGTCTTTATTAATCTACAGGGCACATGGCTGACACCCCTGTTATCAGTGTTGTCTCCAGTATACTGGACCTCAGCATATGAGGTTGATGGGGCAGCCAATGGACACACACTTACTAAGGGATTCTTTCGTCGAGAGGCACACGTTGCTTTTGCTACTGGTGAGTGCAAGGGCTTGAAAATTAATTAAGCATTTCTCATTGTCATTGGTGACATGTGCATGGTTATATGGATGTAAATTATCAAAAGGGGTTCAGGTGTGCCTTAAGGAACTGGGGGCTTCTGCCTGTACCAGCCTGAAGGATTAGGGCATAGAACCCGTGTCATGCAAACATATATATCCACTAGAAATATGTATAGCCTTAAATGTGAATAGTTCTCATATGTCCAGTTCATCACTGTATAAACAGATTATACCCTTTTGAATGACTTGCACATATATGTGAAATGTAAAAGTGACATTTTACTGGTACTTTTGTCCATTTTTCTAAAGTTTTGCACTTATATCTTAGGTGAGACTGTAGATATGACTCATGTAGTTCGTGGTGTTGATTCTAATGGAGTCCTGCTGGTGGATGTAGTAGTAACTGGAGAAGTCCCTTACTTGCCACCAGGTTCTGTCATCACTCTTCAACCATACAGTGGTGAGATACTGTGATATTGTTACAGGGTTTCACACTTGATTTGTGTTACTTACATATTTGAATATCATTTTGGATATTGCTCTCTTATTTATAAGAACATTGATAATCTTTTTTGATAATTTATAATTAATTACATGACTTTCAGCGTTGAATAGAATAAAAGTAAAGAAAATTGCAGGCCCAGATATGCTTTATCCGATGACGTTGCAAGAAGCAAATGATCAGATAGTTGTAACCATTACTGTCCTTTTCAATAAGTGTTTTGCTAAGGGGAAAGTTCCAAAGGATTAAAGCTTGTAATTGTAACACTGATATTCAAGAAGGAATAATGAGTCCTTTCCCAAAACGTATCACCCAGTTTGCTTTATGTCTGTAATTGGTAAATTTTTGGAAACCATCATTTGAAATGAGTGTAAATTGTGTAAAGAAATACTCAGTAATAAAGGATTCTCAGCATAGTTTTTGATGAAATCATTCATATCTGACATACCTGCTTGATTTTTTTCATGATATAATCGAGATATATGATGAAAATAAAGTTGTTGATGTCATCTACTTAAGTTGTAAGAAATCACTTGGTAAAGCCCCTCCTCAAAGATTACTAGCAAAAGTTGGGTCACATGCTATAGATGCAGCTGTACCATGATGGTTAGGTAATTGGTTGACTGGCCAGAAATGAAGAGTACTATTAATGGTCAGTCCTAAGATGGTTAGATATAACTAGTGGTGTGCCACAAGGATCAGTTTTGGGAGTGGTTCTTTTTCTCATATGTATTAATTACATCAATAATGGGCTGCAGTGTTAGATGTAAAAATTCGTAGATGATACTAATGTGGGCAATAAATCAACAAAAGAAATTGATCATCCGCAGCTTCAACTTTACATAGAGAAACTGATGGACTGGGCTCACAGGTGGCCAATGAATTTTGATATTTGTATTTACAAAGTTGGTAATGAAAACAAGATGGAAATTTGTAGCATGATTTCAGATGAGCCGCAAGATTTAAGTGAAGAGAAAGACTTAAGTATGATAATCTCTGATGACCTAAAGGCAAGTAAGCAATGCACAGAAGGAAGAGAAAGACTTAAGTATGATAATCTCTGATGACCTAAAGGCAAGTAAGCAATGCACAGAAGGAGGGGGAAAGGGGGGGAAAAATTCTTAGATTCATAGAGAGGGTTTTGAGTTTTAAGTCTCATGAAATAGTGTTCTCTCTATAGTTCACCTTAAATATTGTGTTTAGTTTTGGTCATCCTACTTGAAAAGAGATAGTGCAGCAGTAGCATTCAAGATGATTTTTGGACTCAGAAACAAATCTGAAGAGGGCCATCTAGATGACTCATACTTCTTAAGCTTAGAAAAAGAAGTTTAAGAGGGAAATTGATAAAGGTACAGGTGTTCACAATTATTAGAGGCTTTGATAATCTTTATCTAAGCAGGTACTTATAGCTGGATTTGTCTTTACTTGGAGTGATTGCGGCAAACTCATGGGGCAGCATTTTACTTTGAGGCCAAGTACTTTTTCTTGAAAATTCTTTAACATATAGAATGATTTACATATTAGAGTTGTTGAAATCAGTACCATATACATACATAGACTTGAATACTCTTCAAGTCCATGACTGACATTATTTGTTCCTTCTCAGTTACATGCAAACTTCACAGGTATTTCTCTTTAAATTACTTGTGTGATTCTCTCGTTGTATCATGTTAAATTTTAGTTTCTGATCATTTCTGACATCACAAACAGTCTCAAAAGAACCCAATGATCTGTTACTGTTTGAATTCCTATGTATTTCTTTGTATTCTGTTTATGAACAGCAGCGAATGGTAAAATCACATGCCAGTATGTGTGATCAGATGAGGATATGATTAGACATTGTATGTATTTTTATTAGGTAATGATTTCCAATGCCCCAAGAATGTAGGGAGGCTCAAGAAAGATTTAAAATTTTAGTTGAATGTCTGCTTCAGTTTCAAAGAAAATTATGTCAGGACACAAGAAATACTATGAAACTTTGCATAACTTTTTCGTAGCATGAATGAGATTATAAATGGACATCTTTGCTGTAGACTTTTATGAAAAGTAATTTCTTTTCTCTTTTTCTTTTTCATGTATCACCTTGCAGAGAACTACGTCCAGACAGGTGATGGTTCACTGTTTGCCACCTCTACTCGTACCTTCTCTGTAGGAGAATACCACCTACCCTATGCTTGGAACCAAACTATATATTATGATGCTGAACTTGGCAACATGCCTTACCTTGTTGAGACTCTGCAAGCGAATGGATTAGGATCATTTTACAGGTGTGAAATACTATTTTGTAATGTTGTATTAATTCTTTGAGAAACTGCTTATTTTTATCCCAGTTGATCTGCCTAGAAAGGGATTATGATTTTTAACACTTCTGATGATATTATTCTTTTATACTTAATTGCTTTTCCCACCTTAGCATGGTAATATTGGAACAAACAAACAGTAGCCTCATTTGTATACATCCATTCCCTATCTGTTGTGATTAATATGCTGGAACCAGAGTTCATCATATATAGCCAAGCACCACAGACTACTCACTAGTTTACCTAGAATACATCATTTATTCTGGTTAAGTCTAATGATGGTTCATCAAATCCCAGTACACCACTTCAGTCCAATTTATTTTATCTATGCATGCTTCTTGTCCTCCTATGTTTTCAGACCCAAGAACCTGAAAGCCTCCATCACTCCATCCCCCTCCATGTTTTGCTTCAGTTATGACACATAGATCATCTCAGTCTTTCCTTGTTCATTTTTTCATATGTCCAGACCATTTCAGCACACCCAGGCCAGCTCTTTAAATCAGACAAAACTTCCTGCCACACTTTTTCATACACTATCATTCCTTATATGTTTACCACCTTCACACCACATACAATGATAAGGCATTTCATTTATATATCCACTCTTTATCTTTCTTTTTTATTCAAGGTTCAGGATTCACATATTGGAATGACTGTACTTTCAAGCATACCCATCTTTTCTCTCTCAGACAGTGACATCTTCCACTTTCTCCTTAAACCCTTATACTGAGTACTGTCTAAAAATGGACTTTGCTGTCTGGCCACGTAACAACCAGAATGTGTTTCATTGAGAGAACAGGAAGTAGTCATGTACAATGTGGCCTTCCATCATTGGTTGACCAATTGAAGTAGCATCCTGTGGGAAAAAGCTCTGGCAAGAGGAGAGGTAAAGTTTCTCTTGTTGCTACTCGGTGCACAGTTGACATTGAAGGTTGATGAGTGTTAAGACATGATGTTATTTTATTTGCCTGCTAGTTCTGTTTTTAGTGCTTTAATGCATTGACCTGAATTAGATTAGGCTTTTGATATTTTTGTTTAAGTAAGTGAAATAGTCTAGCTGGAGTAGGTTTCAGTGAGAAAGCAGGAAGTATTGTGGTTGTGTACATGTAGTTTCCATGGAAATGTGTCATCACCCATTATAAAGTTGTCATTGGATAACTGTTTGAAGTAGTAAACAGTGAGTAGGAAAAAGTGCTGGCAGGAGGTGTTTTGTAAGTTTCTTGTAATTGTGCAGTGTACATCCAACAGTTGAAGGGTGCAGAGGTGATTATTGTGTTATGACATGCTATTACTTTATTTGCCTTTTCTAATGAGTTTTCTTGTGCTCAAGTGCATCCTCATATCATTGCAGCAATAGTCAAGCTGAGCTAAACTTCATGGTTTCAACATCTATTGTTCCGGGTTTGCCTAGTGACTCATGTCCCTCAGGATTCACTCTGGATAAAACTGGACCTTATTGCCGAGACAATGATGAGTGCATAACCTCTACCAGTCGCTGTTCTCATGGGTGTGCCAACACTGTTGGTAGCTATTCTTGCACATGCACTCCTGGATACACACTGGGTCCTGATGGTTATACCTGTCAAGGTCAGTTTTCTGAATGGTAGAACATAAAGATTAGCCTCTTTACCCATTTTGCGACAGCATTCAAATTTTCATCATCAAAGTCAATCATCTTACTCCCCCTTTAATGATAATTGTCTTTCTCAACCTGCTTTAGTCTTTATATTCTTTCAACCTGTGGAGATCAACTTTGCCATTCGCATCATTAGTGATGGTCTCTTTTTGCCCTCAGAAGGTTTGGCTTTCTGATATGTGAACTTGTTCCATAGATTATATTATATTTTAATGAAATTCTGATGTATGAGCTGCTGCTACATATGTGATAGGTTTATGACATTGTACTTAGTGACAGTGCACAAGCTTTGGACTTTATAGAAAAAATTGCATAGCACTAAGCATACCATATGAATAGTATTCATTCCAATCTTATAACTAGCTCAATAATTTGTTATTCTTCATATATGAAATAATTGTGATATCAATGTGTCACTGTTTCTTTCAGCATTAACATTAGCTTTTCTTTGAGTAAACACAGGGGATTTTACTTAACAAGTTGAGTTCTTATCTATAAATTTTGTTTTTTCTAAAACATATGCCTTTGCTGAAATGGTATGTTACTGATTTATTGTTATTAATTTTATATTGAAAGGAAAGAACATTAAGACAATTTTTAAGCTGAAGCTTACTGTTCATATCTTGCATCATGATTCCCTATTTCTTCATACAGTGTTTTGTTGTCTCTATTGTTTGTTAGATATTTTAGTTTTCCTTATGCACCACAGATGTAGATGAATGTTCCATGTCTAGAGTGTGTGGTCCACGAGAACAGTGTGAAAATACCCCTGGCTCCTATGTATGTACCTATACTTGTGGCCATGGACTGAGGAGGACGCCTTCTGGCACAGCCTGCGAGGGTCAGATGTATTTGATTTTATTTAATTCAGTTTCTTGTTCTTTGGAATCCAGTTTGGTATTATACAATAGATTACATTTATAAACCAAACTTTAAAAAAAGTCTTATTAGGAAAGATGATAACTAACCTTGAAGATCAAAACCAATACATTAACTTATGAGAAAGAGTAAAAACTTTTGTATGAGATGACAGAGTTTATAGTATCTCTGCACTGTTTCACCACACTGTCTCACAGTCCTGTATCTCTTGTTTCTGGACAGATATCAATGAGTGCCAGGAGCAACCAGATGTATGTGACCAAACCTGTCTCAATCTTATTGGTGGCTACCGATGTGACTGTCATAGGGGTTTCAGGCTCATCGGCCAAAGTCATTGTATGGGTGAGTATATTTCCAACTGCATATGTATATTTCCTAGAGAAACTTAAGTTTTCTCATGGCTCATATATCCTAGAGAAATTGAAGTTTTATCTCCACTTTATTCAGATACTGAAATATGGAATTTGAGATGCAATTCACTTTTGAAAAGTGATGTTATGGTAGGTATAGTTGGTATGCAGAATAAAGATACAATATTATAATGAGTTTGAGACCATTAAAGGTTTGAAATGTAGGTGTGGCCTACTAGAGTAAGTAAACCATTAGAATGAGTTTTCCGTTTGGACGATCTACCATTTCTTCTCAGATTCTTTGGCTAAATGGGGCAAAGAGATCTACATTAAGTCATTACTGGTACTGAGAATCATCCTTACCTGTGATGATAGTTAAAAGTTCCATATTGGTGGTAGTTAGCAGGCATCCACCGACCTGGGAGGTATACTGCCATTACTACCCACCTGAATATTAATAGGGAGGGTTAGTGATGGGCACTTCAATGGTTGTCAAGGTGCACTCCTCTGACTCAGGTAGCTTTGTTTTCTTCCTCACCCACATGTGGATTGCTGGCATACTTTCCATGAACATACAATCTCTCCTCGTCACACGTGACAATTGACAACACTTAACTCACACAACTCATTCTACGTAACTCAAGATTTCTCCTGTGGTGAACGCTATGTGCTAGCCCTGCTTTATGTCAACATGGTAGAAGAAATAGATAGAAGTAGGAACATTAGACTGGAGCATTAAGTAGAAAAGGTAGGTAAGAATTTTAGGTGGGAGCATTAGGTAAAAGTAATTGTTTGGAACATTGGGTAGACACAGTAGGTAGCACTAGTTGGTAGGAACATTGGGTAGGAGCCTCTGAAAACACTGTGCAAGAGTTGCCCTCTGCCAGTAGTCTGTTATGGATGGGGCACTAAGGGCTAAAAAGCAGCTCTGGAGTTCATCAGTTTCGGTGACTTCTCTGCCGTGTCCCTCCCTTCTGTGTGCTATCAAGAATTTGTTATGTATAGTGTCTCATGTGTATTGTTTTTCTCCACACAGATATAGATGAATGCTCACAGTTTCATTCTCCCTGTAGCCATGGGTGTGAAAACACAGTGGGTTCCTTCAGATGCACTTGCCCTGAAGGACACACCCTCTTGCCAAATGGTCGCTGTAAGGGTAAGTGGCATGTTGTTCCATCTTTAAAACATGGCACCAAGTTTACTGATACTGTATGGAGGATTTCTCTCAGACAGTCAATTAAGCTGTTTTTGGTTTTAGGGGATTCTGACAGGTACTTTATTCTTAATCACTGTTGATCACTCCTTTCCTTTAATTTGAGAATTTTCCACCATCATCCATTTGGACATATTCTTGTACTCCTGGCTAACTGGCTAAATCCATTCAATAAGAAAGTAAGCTTTGATCTCAAGAAAAGCTATATCTTCCTACCTGGGAGGCCAGTGAACAAGCTTTCTTATTTCTTTCCTGTCCCCATGTCCCCTGTACATCTTTATTTCCTGAAATGTAGCTTTTGATTTCAAAATGAGTACAGGCAAATGATGCAGTGTTAATCAAGTGATTTCATTCCTAAACAGATGTATACTTCTTGACAGGGGAACTAAAAAGAATAGATTATATACTTTTAGAAAGGAGAATAGATTATGTACATATAAATTTTGTTCTCTGCAAGTATTTTCCAAGAAAATGTCAAATCATCCTATCCTCATTAAGTCACAGAATATGTATTTAGGTCTAATTTGGTAGTTTTACGAAAGAAAGGTTATTTACTATTGGAGTTTTCCAGTTGTTCAAGGGAGAACACTCAAAATGTTTGTGGCAAGATTGATTGCATAAAACATTTAAAGCTAATTTTTTGATGGAGCTACATTATGAACCTGTGACATTAAAGATATCTGCAAATAACTAGAAGTAGGCTTTCTTTGTATAATCAAGTATGACTTTTTTATGTTTGAATGTCATAATGATGATATGTATGATGTATGTTTTGGCATTCTGTGTCTTGCAGATATTGATGAGTGTGCCTTGTACCTTCATGATTGTCTTAATGAACAAGAGTGCCATAATACTGAGGGTTCCTACACCTGTATCACACATTGTCCTGCTGGTCTTATTCAAACCAGTAATGGAACTTGCACAGGTCTGTACAAAACTGATGTGATTTCTGTTTAGTTCAAATTTTTTCATAGATTGAAGGTAGATAGTTAGCATGTTTACTAAAAATTATTGATTGACATGTTTTGTGAATATGTAAAGAACATTTGGGATAAGCTGATAATGGCACTTAGGGAAGTTAAAAAAAGTTAGAGTTGATTTATGAAAGTTTTCCTTGTTTTGCTATATTTAACCTTACCTTTGTCATCATCTTCAGTGCTCATCCTGCTTTCTCGTTAAGTATTGGCAGAATGGTTATTCACCTTACTTCAGATTCAGCTGCACACATACAGTATAATAGTATTCTACGAAATGTAACAAAGCATATGATATGAATATCATCCATGATTTTTAGTTTAACCCTTTACTGCTAGGCATGGTTATATGATAAAAATAATTCCTTGTGAAACGATACATTAGCATTCAAAAGTAGTTGAAAATACATAGAAAATTATGTTATTACTTTTGTGTTGGTATGGTACATTGCTTAATAAGAGGCAGAGAAGGGTGTGTATGGTGTTTGACAGCTTCCGATAAGAGAGGGGGACAGAGATGATTTTTCTTTCTTTCAGTCAAGCTTGTTTTCACATTGTAATCACATATCATATACAGATACAGAACTGCAGGTAAATGACATAAATGTATTTAGAAATATTACACCTTTCATGCTAAAGTTCGTTGTAAAATTGAGTGCCTGGAAAGTGTGAGGAGGGTATTGAAGGATTTGATTCTTTCTTTGAATTTAACATATTTCCACACACTTCTCTTATTATACTTAGGTACAGTGGTAAGTGGTAAATAGCTTGAAAATGTTTAGAATTATTACACTTCACACAACAGTACAGATAAGTGTCAGAATAGCAAGTGTTGGAAGGATACTGGAGGTGTTTATTCTTTGAAAATATTCCAGATACTTATCTATCATCTGGTACCAAAGCCCTCCATCATCCCAGGTTTACATTGAGATGAATAATGCAGTTATTACATAACAACAGTTAATTGCTACAAAATTTCACAAGTGCTATGTCAATAAACATCTTTTCAGGCCTCCTACCCTTTTACATAATCCCACAAAAATCACTCAGTCACTTCTTCACATTTCTCCTGTTATTTTTTTGTAACCTTCATCACAAACGAATGCAGATCAAAAATATTCCTCCCAATAACTTAGATCATTCAACAATCTATGTATTTTCTGTAGGATCACAATGCACACTTGTAAGCCTATTGAAAGGGCATGATTTTTTCATGCCCTCCAAGCAGTGGAAGAAACTTCGATAGGCTACTGATGGCATGATAATTCAGCTGGATAGTTAAACAGACAGGAATATTTAGAATGTCAGATGATGTTGGCCATTGTCTCTTAAGAAAACATCATTGGATATTGGCTGCCATTTAAGGTTTAATTTCCTGCATATGTTATGTACAGCTTTACCCAATGCATAAGCATTTCAGTATTCTTGTTTTTAAAGATATTTGCTATTTTTCATGTCATTTGCTTGTAATCTAATTTTCCTTTTTTTTTGTAATTTGTTGGATATTATTGTGTAGAAACTGTTTGAACATTTGAATATCTTCAGATGTTGATGAATGTGCTGAAGAAATCTCTGAGTGCCATTTCACCCAAATCTGCACAAACACCTGGGGCTCTTATCAGTGCTCCTGCAATCGGGGATTCAGCTCATCAGGGCCTGGAAAACCTTGTCTTGGTATGTCACTACGTCTTGAAAACTGAATGTTAGATGCTGTCTTTTTTGCATATATGTATATATTAAGTCACTACAGTTTTATGTATTACACATTGTGGTTAGTGCACCAACATCACAGACAGGAATATTTTATGAAATATCTTACTGAACACAGTCAGAATGGCATTGCTTCAGTATTTTCCATAATGATTCTCTCAGGTGGTTGAAGCTACAAGTGCATATGGCCATTGTGTTTGCTATGGTCACACTTAACTCAGAAATTATGTTTTCTTCTATTATAGTGACCAGCATGATATGAGCAAAACATGGCCATCAAGGATAAAAAAAAGAGTACGAGGAAAAGAATAAAGAAGTTAATCAGAGCTATATGTGTAAATAGACCTGACTCATAAAGATAGAAAGGTTATGGGAAGAGATAGAGGTGAAATAAGTTAGAGAATTCCAAAGCTTTGTTGTTTGAGCAAAGAAGGAAGTAGCATAATGATCAATCTTCATTGAATTTCCTTTTAAAAGTTTGTCCTTTTTTATTTCTAGGAAAGATATATGATACTACTTACCACCTTTCATTGCCTTGATACAAAACAAGATTTTTGCTAGGTGACTCTGATTTTATGAGCCGTTCATACATATACACAGGATGGAAAATATTAATGCTTCAGGAAACTGAATAGATTACCATTATCATTGAGTGAATTATGGTATTTGTAGGATTTTAACTCATGTTTCTCTCCATGATGAATTTAAGAAGTCTTTCATAGAAAGCAAAGTGGTGGATGCACAATATCCCTGAACACTTTAAAGTTTACCAAAGCCATGGAATAATCATATGGGCCTTATTGTGAATAGTAGGCTATATTTTTTTCAATGTACAGGCCAGTTAGATTGTTGATGTTTGTGAGTGAGAATGTTGTTCCTGGCTACTGTTTCCTTGTAACAATCAACCTTGTATATGTGTTGATCCCTGACTTTTTGTCAAAATTCTTTAATCATTAATATACAGTGCCTCGGGGATAAGATGACCCCAGTACCGTACTAGAATGAACATTCCAGTTAATGGCATTTGTGTACCTGCAGCATCCATGAAAAATCATGTCCACCTCCCCATATATTTCCAAAGGCAATATTACACTTATATTTTAGTACTTTGTGATCTCTTGTTTGGCCTTGATTACCATCTGCAGACATCTGAGCATGGAACTGGCAAGGTTTTGAAGTATTCTAGGTTCATGCTTTGGGTACATAGGGTCTTGATCTCTGACTGAGGTGAGGCACTGATGTGGTGTTGCAGGATGTAGCTGCTTTAAAATCTCAAGTGTATCCACCCACATTTTCATGCACTCAGGTGATAATTCAGGGTTTCTCCTTGAAAAGGTAAGAGCCAGCCACCTTGAAACTCAGGTGGAAGAAATACAGCACCATATAGTGAAATTTCCAAAATGAAATGGCAGCCAGTAAGAGTAAAGAAAGAACATCGTTCCCTCACTATAGTTTGAGGCACACTGATGCAGGTTGCTGGGTCTCACACCATTAGAAACATTAGTCTCAGTGACCAGATGTATACTGATTTAACTCAGGGAGCATCATATGTTTGTATACACTGTAAAACGTAGATATGCATCACCTTTGAAAATATTTGGGGGGTGGACAGTGTTTTTTGCAGACACCGTAATTACCCATTTTTACTTTATGGGCAGGGAGTTTTACACTTTGGGGAGCACCATCTCTTGAACAATCTCTTCTCATACAGCTTCCAGAATTTATGTTTGCTTTCTGTATTGATAATGTCTGTAGTCATTTTATTCCATTCATCCATCACTCTTATACTATAAAAGTACTTCTTTAAATCTTTTTTAGCAGTACGTCGACCCCAGTATACCACATCATTCTAATTCATTCTATTCCTTGCATGCCTTTCACCTTCTTGTGTGTTCTGGCCCAGATCACTCAAAATCTTTTTCACTCCATCCTTCCACCTCCAATTTGGTCTCCCACTTCTCGTTCCCTTCACCTCTGACGCTATATCCTCTTTGTCAATCTTTCCACATGCATTCTCTCCATGTGACCAAACCATTTCAGCACATCCTCTTCTGCTCTCTCAATCACACTTTTTATTACCACACATCTCTCTTACCCTTTCATTACTTACTTGATCAAATCACCTCACACTGCATATTGTCCTCAAACATCTCATTTCCAACACATCCACCCTCCTGCGCACAACCCTATCTATAGCCCATGCCTCACAACCATATAACATTGTTAGAACCTTTTCTTCCCTCAAACAAACCCATTTTTGCTCTCTGGGATAACATTCTCGCCTCCCACACATTCTTCAACACTCCCAGAACCTTCACCCCCTCCCCTATCCTGTGACCCCTCTGCTGCTTCCATGGTTCCATCCTCTGCTAAGTCCACTCCCTGATGTCTAAAACACTTCACTTCTTACAGTTTTTCTCCATTCAAACTTACCTCCCAATTAACTTGTCCCTCAACCCTACTGGACCTGATAATATATACACATATACATACATATACATATAGATTCATACCTACATACATATACATACTTACATACATATACATACACATAAACAGATATATACATATATACACATGTACATATTCATGCTTGCTTTCATCCATTCCTCTATGTGTGTGTGTGTGTGTGTGTGTACTCGTATGTCTGACTCTGTTGCCAGTGTGAAAGAGGCTTCGGAAGTGATGTACTAGAATGCTCCCCATGAACTCACTAATTTAAGCCATACTCGTATGAACACACTTATCCTTTAAATGTTTGACTCTGCTGCCTGCAACAGATATGTATAGCAAATATCCTTGATTTTACATGTTTGAAATATATTTGTTTTTAAACATCACTTTTGTTTGCTTCATAGTTGATGTATAATTCTCCTTTATCTGCTGATAGATGTGAATGAGTGCCTGGCTAAACCATCACCCTGTAACTACCAGTGTCGTAATCTCCGTGGGACCTACCAGTGTATCTGTGCATCTGGACAAAAGAGGCTTCCCGATGGAAAATCCTGTGTTGGTATGCATTAATGCTCTTTGATTTATTGACTCTAATTAACTATTTGTAATTACGTATTTGTACAGTATTGGGAGAGAATTTTACACTCTTGGAGCCTGGTTTCCTGAACTTTTTATGCCATCAAGTAGCCTTTTATATGTTTGTAAACTGCCAGCATTCACTGCCTCATTAGTTAGTTTATTCATACCATCCACCACACCAACTTTAAACCAGTATTTTTAACATCCTTTCTCACAATATTTTACTCAGCTTTTTGTTGCTAGTTACTCTAATACAGCATCTCTTGAAGAATTGTTCTCTGTCAGTATCATTCAGCAGATTTAGGAACTTGAAAGCTATTATCAGGTTCCTCTGTCCCTCTCCTTTCCTCCATGGTGGACAGTTTTGTAGCCCTTATTTTCATTCAATGCAGTGCTCTTAATTGAGGTACCATCTTCATTGCTTTTCTCTGTGCATTCTCAGTCAGATCTTTGTGTTTTTTGGATGAAGTAACCAGGCTTATGAGGCATAATCCACTTTTAGTCTGGTCTATGTAAAGAATAATTTTATGAACATTTCCATATATTTCAGTGCAATTCCTATAGTTACCAACTGACAGTTCTCTGATGCTGTTCTCCTAATATATAACTTAGGCAATAGATTAGGCACAGTGTGGACCTCTAGATCTCTTTCACTTGCAGATTTCTGTAATGAATTTAATGCTGGGTAATAAGCACACCAAGGTCATCTTTCACTTTGTCCCATCCTCATCACAAATACTTGGATTGAATTTCATTGTCTTTGGAGCTTTTCCAGGTCTTTCTGTAGGGTAATGCACTGATCATCATTCTTTATTTCCTCAATGATCTTGACCTCATCTGCAAACATGTTCAGATGCACTTTAAGTCCAATAGGCAAGTCATTTATATACACCTAGAATAACAGTGGGTCCAAGACCAAGATATCTGGCATGTCTCTTGTAACTCTAGCCCCATAAGAGGATTCACCTCATACCTGTGTCCTTTGCTGTCGTCTAATAAGTTAGTCTTCTCTCCAGTGAAGCCCTCTCTTTGATCTAAGATGGAACTCATCTTGTCATAGCCATGTTGTTTCATTGTTAAAAAGTTACTCCAGTACAAGTAGTCATTCATTAGCTTTTTGATTATCTTTTCCATTATTTTACAAACCACACTTGATAGTGAAACTGGCCTGTAGCTCAGTGCAGTTTCTGATCCCTTTCCTGAATACGGGCATAACAGTTGCCCTCTTACACATCTTTGGAACTATGCCTTACATGAATGACTGTGTAAAATTGGTTTGGTTACTTGATATAAAGGTAATAACCATGTTTCTGTAATTTTTGAAGCTCATTTAGAAGCAATGCAAATTGCCAAACGTATTGAAAACCCAAGTGATATAATTTTCACTTAAAGATATGCTGTGTGCGTTGTGTTTTCTTTTTCACAAGTACAAACATGATTGCTCATTTAAGAGGTGAAAGAGTTACTGCATACCTTAGCTGTAAACTACAATCTTGATTGCTCATTTATGTGGTGAAAGAGTAACTGCATGCCTCAACTGTAAACAAAACTGAGTTAGAAATGCAGATTTATTTGGTTGGATTGAATGAGTAGAAATTAAAGCCGAATAGTAAATAGTAATGTTATTGACAAGGAGATATTATATCTCTCAGGACTACAGTATGTGGAGGAGCCTCGTGCCCACCATCCACTCCCCCCTCGTCGCCCCAGACCTGCTTCACCTGGTTACCCAACCACAGAGTTCCAGGAGAAACTCCTTCAAAAGTTTTACATCCAGACCAGCTGTCCCAAAGGCTTTGTATATGATGAAGGAGAATGCAAAGGTAAAAGAAACTTAGCTGTTGTTAAATTCACTTTTCCTTCATAATTCTAAGAATACGCTTCTTTTTTCTTAAGTCATCATGCTGTTGATAAGTGTATGTAAAATCTTACTCATTTATTGATTGAAAATGCTCTTAAAAATATTGGTTTTGAAATTTGAAAAATCTCTTCCCCCTAAGGCACTGTTTAGCCAGCATGAAATATATATATATATATTGGAGCTAAGGGAGGAATTTTCCCTCTAAGGCTATGTCATCTGTTCTTGATGCTGCCTTGCTCACTCAGGAAATGATGAGCATATATGAATATCATTATAGATATATATATTCATATGTACATACATATTTGCCATTTCCCATGTTAGCAAGGTAGCATTCCAGAACCGATGACTGAATCTTAGAGGGGTGTGTGGATCAGGCGTTTGCTTTGAAGAATGTACGTGAGAAATACTTAGAGAAACAGATGGATTTGTAAGTAGCATTTATGGATCTGGAGAAGGCATATGATAAGGTTAATAGAGATGCTTTGTGGAAGGTTTTAAGAGTATATGGTGTGGGAAATAAGTTGCTAGAAGCAGTGAAAAGTTTTTACCAAGGATGTAAGGCATGTCAGGGTTCAAACCTATGAGGGCTCAATCCTGAATGGCATGTCATTGCATCTTAGCCGGTAGGACTAATCACTATACCACAAAGGTGCATGAAATGACATTCTGATATAACACAGAGATACATAAAATGACATTCTGCATTAGCCACAGGTCTCCATGGATACAGCCCAGTCTCTCTGTGAGGGCTATTGGTACAGGATTTCTAAGACAGATTGAATGATATAGTGATACATGATTTAATTGTTAAGATATTGATGTATGCTGTAAAAGATTAAATGATGATTATAACAAATTTGTTATAGCAGTTAAGATACTGATATATGACTTATAAGAAATGTCATACATTCCCAGATGTGGACGAATGTGCCTTGACCGAGAGATGTCAACATCGCTGTCACAATACCTTTGGCAGTTATGTGTGCCTCTGTCCTCCAGGTTACCGTCTGAACCCCAACCAGAGAACATGTGATGGTATGTAACATAACACATGCCTCACCCTCCTCCGTCTGTTGTCATCCTTTATCTCTTTCTGTGCTCTTTATCAGAGTAATTTTTGCTGAACATCCTTCAGACACATGTATTTACAGACATCACAAGTCCATTTCTTTGATTTTCATTCTCTTATCACTCATTATTTTCTTTCATCACATATGATAGCCATATGAGAAAAGTGTGTTTAGTATATGTATTTTGTTCTTCCATATTGACATACATGCTCATACATCTCAAATATGGCAACCTTGGAGTTGAACAGTTGCAGATTTTTGGAATTTTCCAGATTTAGGAGCATATTATGTCAAGGGAATCTGATAGCAGATTAAGTGAATTAAAGCTTAACTTGTCTAGATTGATTTTTCTGATATATGTTGATATAAGCTTTAAACAAGCAGTTGCCATGGAAATATGATTGCATTCATGTCCGGTCAGACATCTTTCTCAAACTTTTCATTAAATTTTTTATAATGATATAAGTATATCTAAATTATTCAATAACTATGATGTATTGTCATTGTAAATGGATAAAGTTTTAGAAAAGGATGTATATGTACACAACTAAGACTACAGGTAAATTGTTTATGTAACTATCAGAATTATATAGGTAGTTTAACCAGACAGATTTCATTATTAGGATATAAAGGATGACTATTTATAGTTCATGTTTTCCATTGGATTCATAAGTAGACAGCTGTTGCTAACCACAATGCCATGAATTGAAGACAATAGATGTTCAGCTGGCATGTAGATACTGTTTCATTTCTAAGCACCCATACTTCATTAACTTATATGAATATTTTTTTTGGACTTCACACCTGCTTTTCTGAGCATTGTTTAATGTTTTTCTTATTTTTCATGTATGCATGAGATGTATGAAATAAAATAACAGCGACAAAACAAAAAAAAAAAAAGTTATTCTGTGCTTATAAGAACATTTTGCAGTTTTCGTTCTGAAAAAGGTTTTTGTATGAAATAGTGAAACACATAGGAGTTCCTTTTTCTTTGTAAATAAACAAAATAGCTACATTGTCTGAATATTACTAGTTGTACAAATGATATTGATGTTGCTTTTTTTTCATAAAGACATCGATGAATGCTTTGAGCGAAATGTGGAGTGTGGGGGAGATGAACTCTGCTTCAACTTGCGTGGATCCTACAAGTGTGTGTCTACCCCTTGTCCTCCAGAATATCAACGAGATGTTACCACTGGGTATGGAGTTTGCATATTCTCTCTTTCTTTTCTATGTTTGACACAGTTTTTATGTATCAGAGAAATGAATTGGAGTGATTTACCAACTTAAGACTACTTAATCAAGAGATGGCTAGTCGTCCTTGAGATTACAATGTTGATTGGAAAAGTGAAAGTAGTTCCGTAACCATCTAACAACCATCCGGCGAGGATTATCCCCTCTAAGACTTAGTCATCTGTTCTTGACACTACCTTGCTAACGGAGGAAATGGCAAATATGTATAAAAATTTTTTTTGTTTCACTTGTGAAGTTGCATTCTGGAATGAGCATATATATTTTGTAGGTCATGTATCCTGGACTGTCGACAAGGTCATTCCAGCTGCCCTCCAGGAGTCAGTTATGCTCACATCTTGGCCTTTAAGACTGCTTCCCTTCCTGCTGGCATCCAGGCCAATCAGGACCTTGTTAGACTCATGGCCTATGACCAGGCAGGCAACCTGGTACCACAGACCCTCTTCACAATAATAGAGAATGAAACAGGTATGAAATATCCATTCATTAACATATCTATATCCAGTAAGCTGTATTTTGCTCAAAGGAAGTCTTGTATAGCTTCAAGCAGTATGGTATTGAATATCAGACAGGAATGTTCAGATTCTCTCAGGATAAGTAAGCTGTCACACATTTAAGATAGTTTTTTGATACAGTATTCTTACCAATTACATACTGTTTGAATGCACCATACATTGTTATTTCCTGAAATTTAATGGTTTTCTTTGTTAAGACATCCAATTTCCCCCTTGTCTTCCCTTTATCTCTGTACCCCTCTGAGCAGATTAGGTCTGACTTTAGTATTTTTTGTGAGTTTTGCCTCAGGATTACTTCCACTGATTTGGTATGTGAACTTTAGCTCCTTATCTTTTAACACCAATCTGTGCTAGAAGTGGGAGTGTTGTTCCTCCCTCTAGCCTCATTCAGTTGCTCCCATTTCTAGTCTTGCATTTAGCAAGTCTGTCATACCAACTAATACTTTGATGTGCTTCCCTTCCTTTCTGTTTGGAAGATGTTTCTCTTTGTATACATGGTTATTGAGGAAGTAACGAGGGAGTCAGAGTTAACTACAAATAGCAAGTAAAGATATGAGCAAAGTGTATAGTGTAGAAAAACTTTATTATGAAAGAGTATAGAGAGTATGTCCACTAAGCATATTTTGGGGAAAGTTTTTGTGGGTTGTCATCATTTAAAGACATAATTTTTACAAGCAGCACATCTATAAGGTAGTTCAACTGTATATTTCATTCATTGATGATCTATAAACTGGATTATGCAAAACAGGTACTCATATTGATTCAGAATTTATTTATCTCAGTAGATATCACTCAGATTGTATTTATATGAATATTTAAGACATGTTAACAAAGAAATATATATTTGAAAAACAAAGAAAGCATGGAATATTTTTCTTTAGAGATTTTGTTGTGTTTGTGGTGTGTTGCGATGTTTTCAGAATTAATGCCTACTTTGACTAACATGGCTTAGCCACATAGACTGCAGTGGGGTATATTGAATTTTTCTCAGTCTACATTTGTCATGTTCAAATTTATGACTTCACTGTAATGAGAAATAATGTAGTATATGTTTTCTACATAATTTCCTGAAACAAAATTAATTACTAAACTACTTTTAGATGATCACAGAGAATTGCACTGAATAGGAAATACTGTAAATTTTTTTCTGCAGGTATTTCCTTCAGAATTCGTTTGGAGAATGGGAAGGGCATATTACGTACTCTTCAGGCACTAACAGCTGGAAGAGAGTATAGGTAAGCTGGCTTTCCATTTCTGTGTACTTTTACTTTACCAGATACAGTTGAATTAAAGAAAGTTCAGGTTTACGGCAGAAACAAAATAATAATGATGATTATAATAATAGTAATGATAATGATAATAATGATAATATTTTTTTTCATACATATTTGCTATTTCCGGCATTAGCAAGGTAATGTTAAGAACAGAGGACAGAGCCTAAGAGGGAAAATCCTCACTTGACCCCCTTCTATGTTCCTTCTTTTGGAAAAGTAAAAAATATGATTATAATTATAATGATTATGATAATGATAATTATTAATGAAGAAAGAAAGATAATGATTTCTTACATTTTTTTTAAGCATGATGTCAGTGTTGTACAATTGTGTTTTTTCTCTCATCACCACTGATATTGTATGTTGCAGGATGGTGGTAGAGGCTGTGTCGTATGATGAGTTGGAACATTTTATCAAATACTCCACAAGGTTCATCATCTTTTTGCACATTTCAGAGTACCCTTACTAATTAAGCAGATGTAAAAGTATTGAAAAATTTTAATAGCCAAATAGAGAAACAGTGAGTGAATCCACAAAGAAGTGTCTTTGTGTTAACTTTACCTGTATCATATATTTAGTATTTATTTTTCTTATTAATTAATTGTTATTTTGGGTTAAAGACTGCTACCTACTAATAGAATATAGTGCTAAGTATGTATGTCACAGAGTTGGATATTCTAGTAGTCTCCTGAAATTACTCGTAGAATAAAATGTCATTTAGGCATAACTTACTGAGACAATGTAAAGATTCCCATGAGTAAGTTTGACTAATTAACACCATCATTAGTTGTATGTATTGACTATTTTAGTGAGTACTCAGCAAATATTGACATGAACTGACAGGAATGAAATAACAGGCTGTAGATTTAGAGTCGGCAAAATTCTTTTTAGTCTTTTGAAAATTCACATTATACCCTTAATGTAGAATGCATTTATATTTAATGTAAACACATTTCCTGTTGTATTTAAAGTAATTACTTTTTTATAGCATTAGAATTAGTGTATCATATGTAGATTATAGTCTCCCTAGATTTTTAGAGAATATCATGGGTATGGAGGAAGACTGTGTCTACCTCTAGCATAGTATTGTTCCTCTCAGTTGATTAATATATAGTTATTGACTGTGTTAGAGTGTAAGAATTAGTGTTCTATGTGTATTTATGAAGTTTGTGCATGCATATTTTGTGCATAATGACATGTTTGATTATTTGCAAGGAACGCCTTCATATTTTAAGAGTAAACTGGCCATGATTGTTTACAGATTATCATTCTATTAACATTCCATAGTGTGCATTCAATATAGACTTGAATTTCTCTGTGTATCATTCAAACATTTCATTAAGACACACTTGAAGTAGATGAAAAAGTTATTTTGGTCTATGATTCTCTTTAGTTCTTTAAAGGAAAGTGGTAGTTGAATTTCTTGATATCTGTGTAACTAACACACTACACTCTTAAGAAACTTCTGAGTTGAATAAGAACCTTGTTGCAATTTGATGTCCCTTACCTTGCTACCATGGCAAAATCTTATTGTAGGATTGTAGGTATTTTACAGACTGTGAAGTTACCTTTTTCTGCACTTTGAGCAAAATGTTGAACAAGATCTCTCATAGATTATGGTTGCTGACTATTGAACACCTACTTGTGTCAAATGTCAGTAAAGCTTGAAACATCTGCTCAAAATATTTGCTTGTTCTGATATTACAGAGTAAACCAGTAGTCATTTATTTGCACAAAGATGTATGAATGTATGTTTCTAAACATTGCCTGCATTTGTTTATGTCATGAGCCAGAATTTATCTTTGGCAAGATTGGATCTTCTTCAATGAACAAAAAGGAGTGAATATATTTCAAAGAGTTTCTCAATCCAAAGAAATTTTTCCTCTCTATAATTGTAGTGCAGTCTTAAAGTTGCAGATGTGTAAAGTGGGTCCCTGGGTTATTTGATTAAATCAGTCAATAGGGTCCAATGGAACATAACAATAATGTTATCAGAACTGAGGGTTATTAAATAAGGTAAAAGGAGAGGAGGGAAGCTCTTGGTCTCCCCACTTTGGAAGAATTAAGGATAAGTAGTGATGGGTGATTTGAATGCAAAGGTGAGTAATGTGGCAGTTGAGGGAATAATTGGTATGCATGGGGTGTTCAGTGTTGTAAATGGAAATGGTGAAGAGCTTGTAGATTTATGTGCTGAAAAAGGACTGATGATTGGGAATACCTGGTTTAAAAAGCGAGATATACATAAGTATACTTATGTAAGTAGGAGAGATGGCCAGAGAGCGTTATTGGATTACGTGTTAATTGACAGGCGTGCGAAAGAGAGACTTTTGGATGTTAATGTGCTGAGAGGTGCAACTGGAGGGATGTCTGATCATTATCTTGTGGAGGCTAAGGTGAAGATTAGTATGGGTTTTCAGAAAAGAGGAGTGAATGTTGGGGTGAAGAAGGTGGTGAGAGTAAGTGAGCTTGGGAAGGAGACCTGTGTGGGGAAGTACCAGGAGAGACTGTGTACAGAATGGAAAAAGGTGAGAACAATGGAAGTAAGGGGAGTGGGGGAGGAATGGGATGTATTTAGGGAATCAGTGATGGATTGCGCAAAAGATGCTTGTGGCATGAGAAGAGTGGGAGGTGGGCTGTTTAGAAAGGGTAGTGAGTGGTGGGATGAAGAAGTAAGAGTATTAGTGAAAGAGAAGAGAGAGGCATTTGGACGATTTTTGCAGGGAAAAAATGCAATTGAGTGGGAGAAGTATAAAAGAAAGAGACAGGAGGTCAAGAGAAAGGTGCAAGAGGTGAAAAAAAGGGCAAATGAGAGTTGGGGTGAGAGACTATCAGTAAATTTTAGGGAAAATAAAAAGATGTTCTGGAAGGAGGTAAATAGGGTGCGTAAGACAAGGGAGCAAATGGGAACTTCAGTGAAGGGCGTAAATGGGGAGGTGATAACAAGTAGCGGTGATGTGAGAAGGAGATGGAATGAGTATTTTGAAGGTTTGTTGAATGTGTCTGATGACAGAGTGGCAGATATAGGGTGTTTTGGTCGAGGTGGTGTGCAAAGTGAGAGGGTTAGGGAAAATGATTTGGTAAACAGAGAAGAGGTAGTAAAAGCTTTGCGGAAGATGAAAGCCGGCAAGGCAGCAGGTTTGGATGGTATTGCAGTGGAATTTATTAAGAAAGGGGGTGACTGTATTGTTGACTGGTTGGTAAGGTTATTTAATGTATGTATGACTCATGGTGAGGTGCCTGAGGATTGGCGGAATGCGTGCATAGTGCCATTGTACAAAGGCAAAGGGGATAAGAGTGAGTGCTCAAATTACAGAGGTATAAGTTTGTTGAGTATTCCTGGTAAATTATATGGGAGGGTATTGATTGAGAGGGTGAAGGCATGTACAGAGCATCAGATTGGGGAAGAGCAGTGCGGTTTCAGAAGTGGTAGAGGATGTGTGGATCAGGTGTTTGCTTTGAAGAATGTATGTGAGAAATACTTAGAAAAGCAAATGGATTTGTATGTAGCATTTATGGATCTGGAGAAGGCATATGATAGAGTTGATAGAGATGCTCTGTGGAAGGTATTAAGAATATATGGTGTGGGAGGCAAGTTGTTAGAAGCAGTGAAAAGTTTTTATCGAGGATGTAAGGCATGTGTACGTGTAGGAAGAGAGGAAAGTGATTGGTTCTCAGTGAATGTAGGTTTGCGGCAGGGGTGTGTGATGTCTCCATGGTTGTTTAATTTGTTTATGGATGGGGTTGTAAGGGAGGTAAATGCAAGAGTCCTGGAAAGAGGGGCAAGTATGAAGTCTGTTGGGGATGAGAGAGCTTGGGAAGTGAGTCAGTTGTTGTTCGCTGATGATACAGCGCTGGTGGCTGATTCATGTGAGAAACTGCAGAAGCTGGTGACTGAGTTTGGTAAAGTGTGTGGAAGAAGAAAGTTGAGAGTAAATGTGAATAAGAGCAAGGTTATTAGGTACAGTAGGGGTGAGGGTCAAGTCAATTGGGAGGTGAGTTTGAATGGAGAAAAACTGGAGGAAGTGAAGTGTTTTAGATATCTGGGAGTGGATCTGTCAGCGGATGGAACCATGGAAGCGGAAGTGGATCATAGGGTGGGGGAGGGGGCGAAAATTTTGGGAGCCTTGAAAAATGTGTGGAAGTCGAGAACACTATCTCGGAAAGCAAAAATGGGTATGTTTGAGGGAATAGTGGTTCCAACAATGTTGTATGGTTGCGAGGCGTGGGCTATGGATAGAGATGTGCGCAGGAGGATGGATGTGCTGGAAATGAGATGTTTGAGGACAATGTGTGGTGTGAGGTGGTTTGATCGAGTAAGTAACGTAAGGGTAAGAGAGATGTGTGGAAATAAAAAGAGCGTGGTTGAGAGAGCAGAAGAGGGTGTTTTGAAATGGTTTGGGCACATGGAGAGAATGAGTGAGGAGAGATTGACCAAGAGGATATATGTGTCGGAGGTGGAGGGAACGAGGAGAAGAGGGAGACCAAATTGGAGGTGGAAAGATGGAGTGAAAAAGATTTTGTGTGATCGGGGCCTGAACATGCAGGAGGGTGAAAGGAGGGCAAGAAATAGAGTGAATTGGAGTCATGTGGTATACAGGGGTTGACGTGCTGTCAGTGGATTGAAGCAAGGCATGTGAAGCGTCTGAAGTAAACCATGGAAAGCTGTGTAGGTATGTATATTTGCGTGTGTGGACGTGTGTATGTACATGTGTATGGGGGGGGGGGGCATTTCTTTCGTCTGTTTCCTTGCGCTACCTCGCAAACGCGGGAGACAGCGACAAAGTATAAAAAAAAAAAAAAAAAAAAAAAAAAAGAAATGATAACCATGTACAAGTTCCTAGGAGGCCACAGTAATGTTAATTGAAAACAGCTTCTTGAAATCAGAGGAGAATCAAGATAAAGAGAATATAACTCACTTGTATGGGGAACAGTAAGCACTTCAACAGAGGAGTGCATAAGATTTATAGATAGGAAACAAGCTAAGAAAAGGAGAAATGGATGTGGGTTGCATTAGAAAATATGAAAGCCTGTATGGTAAAAATGCAGGGTAAGAGATGGGCCACCAAAGTTGAAAGTATCCCTCTATATATACAGAAATAAGGAATAACAAATAGATAATATCACAAGAGACTCATATTATCATAGAGTTAGTACTGGGTACCAGTGAAAGAAAGAAAAGATAAGGTATCAGTGAAGAGTCAGTTATATTTCAGCAGGTGAAGTCAGAAAGCTAAATAAGAGATACCTTATGTGCAAGGTTAAGAATGCATATCACTCAGGCAGTGCTACTACCCACCTCAGGTGTATGTAAAATAAATAACAAGCTTTTCCTTTACATATATTGAAACTTGTAATGCATATTCAGTTTAAATGAATAAATCTAATAAACAATGCTCAAGTTCTTGGCCAGCCATGCAGATTGCCCCAGTGCACTGTAAGGCTGGTGTTCTGAAAATGTCGCCACACACGCCAGAAGGTACACCCTGACAATTCTTCTAAAAACAAGTGTTGAAGATGTGGCAAGCGACCTACTAGCTGATAAATTTGGTTTGCTGATGGTTGCCATTCAGAGCCATCTTTAACATGCAAGTGTAGAACTTGGACATCACTGGTAAGTTTATCCAGTATTGGTGCCAGCCCATGACACACACTCAAACTAAGTGTGGTGAGCTTTGGGGCAGCCACCAGCAGAGCCTGTAAGAGTGTCAGCCAGCGTGTCAGGTGTTCTGCCTCAGCTAATGGCTCATCATCATCACCAGGACCATCCTCATGGAGGCTTAGATCCTCAAAACTCATGGACTTGGGCATTTCTAGGCAACCTTGAGTATCAAGAGGAGCTTCCACCATGCTCCGGTTCCATACACGCAGTTTGAGTCTTCTTAGGTTGGGACACAGTTGCAGAAAAAGTTGCAAAGTAGCTGCATGAAGCCTTTGTCCTGGAGTATTTGCTTCAAGGGTAAGGGACTTTAGAAGAGAACCATAGGCACAAAGTGTTGGCATAAGTATGGCCCGAGTGAGTCTGTCTTCACTGTTTACATTTACATGTAGTTCAGACAAGCTTGGCCATTCCCCAGTTAGTTTGGCTAGTTGCCTGCCAGAATCTTCACAAACTCCTAGTGTGCTATGGATTGCACAGTCAAGGATGAGACTCTTTACCTGTGGGCAACACCATGCCAGATGATATAGTTGCTCTAGACCCACATTGTACACAGTTCCATTATCTAGGAATACATTTGATATAGACAACTGATTTCCCATTGACATAACTGGTAACAAAACATCATGTGCATGTCCTGAATAACCATCTTCAAAAAAATTAGTCTTCCACTCACAACTCACCCTTATTAAGTCAGGATAGTAAGTTAAAAGCAGTCTGTGAAACTCTTTTGCCACTTCAATTTTACCATAGGCAAGTTCAACTTCCTTTAGTGAGGTAAATGTTATGTTTACCAAACTAGTCTCACCATTCCTAATTTCTCTAATGAGCTCCCTCTTCGAAGCTCCACAAAAAAATGCAGCACAGAAAGCTTTCATAGATATTACTTGCCATGGGAAGCTGTGTAAAAGGTAAAGTCTTTCCAACTGTTGACATGATCTGCTCACGGCCATGAGAATCTCATCAGTGATGTTAATGTGAGAGATGAAAAGTGAGTTGAGGCAGGGGGCCCCCTGCAGTATAGCAGTAAGAATGCTTGGGTACATCCCACCATAGATACTTAGTTTTTGCAGGTGAGGAAAAGGCCCTAGCCTGACCACCAACCGTGCCACCCACTGCTCCCAAGCAAAGGGCACAACACATCGTCTGTCCTTATCTCCATAATCTCGGTCTATAAACACTGTGTCCAGAAGCACGAGCTTCAGTAGCAGGCGAGAGAGGTGCTTGGGAAAGTCTTGGTCGTAACGTGGGTGAACTTCTGTCTGGGTGTTAAGTGCAACTCTGAGAGATTGTCCAGGCCCTGTTTGTATGCCTGGTACTGCCATCCACCATTCCTTCACTGCTGCCAACATTGTCTACGAAGACAGAAAGTTTAGAAGGTTAGTTAATCAGATGCTACCTCTACAAGTCCTGTTCTCTCTTATACATTTGTCACATTCATTAGTTATATATTTTTTTTCATACATATGTGCCATTTACTGCATTAGCATGGCAGCACCAAGAACAGAGGATTAAGCCTTAAAGGGAATATCCTCACTTGACTCCTTTCTCTGTTCCCTCTGTTGGTAAAAAAAAAAAAAAAAAGGGAGGGGAGGATTTCCAGCCACCTGCTCCCTCCCCTTTTAGTTGCCTTCTATGACACGCAGGGAATATGTGGGAAGTATTCTTTCTCCCCTGTTCCCATGGATTATTTATATATATATATTATATTTTTTTTATTATTATACTTTGTCGCTGTCTCCCGCGTTTGCGAGGTATATATATATATATATATATATATATATATATATATATATATATATATATTTTTTTTTTTTTTTTTTTTTTTTTTTTTTTTATACTTTGTCGCTGTCTCCCGCGTTTGCGAGGTAGCGCGAGGAAACAGACGAAAGAAATGGCCCAACCCCCATACACACGTACATACACACGTCCACACACGCAAATATACATACCTACACAGCTTTCCATGGTTTACCCCAGACGCTTCACATGCCTTGATTCAATCCACTGACAGCACGTCAACCCCTGTATACCACATCGCTCCAATTCACTCTATTCCTTGCCCTCCTTTCACCCTCCTGCATGTTCAGGCCCCGATCACACAAAATCTTTTTCACTCCATCTTTCCACCTCCAATTTGGTCTCCCTCTTCTCCTCGTTCCCTCCACCTCCGACACATATATCCTCTTGGTCAATCTTTCCTCACTCATTCTCTCCATGTGCCCAAACCATTTCAAAACACCCTCTTCTGCTCTCTCAACCACGCTCTTTTTATTTCCACACATCTCTCTTACCCTTACGTTACTTACTCGATCAAACCACCTCACACCACACATTGTCCTCAAACATCTCATTTCCAGCACATCCATCCTCCTGCGCACAACTCTATCCATAGCCCACGCCTCGCAACCATACAACATTGTTGGAACCACTATTCCTTCAAACATACCCATTTTTGCTTTCCGAGATAATGTTCTCGACTTCCACACATTTTTCAAGGCTCCCAAAATTTTCGCCCCCTCCCCCACCCTATGATCCACTTCCGCTTCCATGGTTCCATCCGCTGACAGATCCACTCCCAGATATCTAAAACACTTCACTTCCTCCAGTTTTTCTCCATTCAAACTCACCTCCCAATTGACTTGACCCTCAACCCTACTGTACCTAATAACCTTGCTCTTATTCACATTTACTCTTAACTTTCTTCTTCCACACACTTTACCAAACTCAGTCACCAGCTTCTGCAGTTTCTCACATGAATCAGCCACCAGCGCTGTATCATCAGCGAACAACAACTGACTCACTTCCCAAGCTCTCTCATCCCCAACAGACTTCATACTTGCCCCTCTTTCCAGGACTCTTGCATTTACCTCCCTAACAACCCCATCCATAAACAAATTAAACAACCATGGAGACATCACACACCCCTGCCGCAAACCTACATTCACTGAGAACCAATCACTTTCCTCTCTTCCTACACGTACACATGCCTTACATCCTCGATAAAAACTTTTCACTGCTTCTAACAACTTGCCTCCCACACCATATATTCTTAATACCTTCCACAGAGCATCTCTATCAACTCTATCATATGCCTTCTCCAGATCCATAAATGCTACATACAAATCCATTTGCTTTTCTAAGTATTTCTCACATACATTCTTCAAAGCAAACACCTGATCCACACATCCTCTACCACTTCTGAAACCGCACTGCTCTTCCCCAATCTGATGCTCTGTACATGCCTTCACCCTCTCAATCAATACCCTCCCATATAGTTTACCAGGAATACTCAACAAACTTATACCTCTGTAATTTGAGCACTCACTCTTATCCCCTTTGCCTTTGTACAATGGCACTATGCACGCATTCCGCCAATCCTCAGGCACCTCACCATGAGTCATACATACATTAAATAACCTTACCAACCAGTCAACAATACAGTCACCCCCTTTTTTAATAAATTCCACTGCAATACCATCCAAACCTGCTGCCTTGCCGGCTTTCATCTTCCGCAAAGCTTTTACTACCTCTTCTCTGTTTACCAAATCATTTTCCCTAACCCTCTCACTTTGCACACCACCTCGACCAAAACACCCTATATCTGCCACTCTGTCATCAGACACATTCAACAAACCTTCAAAATACTCATTCCATCTCCTTCTCACATCACCACTACTTGTTATCACCTCCCCATTTACGCCCTTCACTGAAGTTCCCATTTGCTCCCTTGTCTTACGCACCCTATTTACCTCCTTCCAGAACATCTTTTTATTCTCCCTAAAATTTACTGATAGTCTCTCACCCCAACTCTCATTTGCCCTTTTTTTTCACCTCTTGCACCTTTCTCTTGACCTTCTGTCTCTTTCTTTTATACTTCTCCCACTCAATTGCATTTTTTCCCTGCAAAAATCGTCCAAATGCCTCTCTCTTCTCTTTCACTAATACTCTTACTTCTTCATCCCACCACTCACTACCCTTTCTAAACAGCCCACCTCCCACTCTTCTCATGCCACAAGCATCTTTTGCGCAATCCATCACTGATTCCCTAAATACATCCCATTCCTCCCCCACTCCCCTTACTTCCATTGTTCTCACCTTTTTCCATTCTGTACACAGTCTCTCCTGGTACTTCCCCACACAGGTCTCCTTCCCAAGCTCACTTACTCTCACCACCTTCTTCACCCCAACATTCACTCCTCTTTTCTGAAAACCCATACTAATCTTCACCTTAGCCTCCACAAGATAATGATCAGACATCCCTCCAGTTGCACCTCTCAGCACATTAACATCCAAAAGTCTCTCTTTCGCACGCCTGTCAATTAACACGTAATCCAATATATATATATATATATATATTTTTTTTTTTTTTTTTTTTTTTTTTTTTTTGCTGTCTCCCATGTTTGCGAGGTAGCGCAAGGAAACAGACGAAAGAAATGGCCCAACCCACCCCCATACACATGTATATACATACGTTCACACACGCAAATATACATACCTACACAGCTTTCCATGGTTTACCCCAGACGCTTCACATGCCTTGATTCAATCCACTGACAGCACATCAACCCCGGTATACCACATCGCTCCAATTCACTCTATTCCTTGCCCTCCTTTCACCCTCCTGCATGTTCAGGCCCCGATCACACAAAATCTTTTTCACTCCATCTTTTCACCTCCAATTTGGTCTCCCTCTTCTCCTCGTTCCCTCCACCTCCGACACATATATCCTCTTGGTCAATCTTTCCTCACTCATTCTCTCCATGTGCCCAAACCATTTCAAAACACCCTTTTCTGCTCTCTCAACCACGCTCTTTTTATTTCCACACATCTCTCTTACCCTTACGTTACTTACTCGATCAAACCACCTCACACCACACATTGTCCTCAAACATCTCATTTCCAGCACATCCATCCTCCTGCACACAACTCTATCCATAGCCCACACCTAGCAACCATACAACATTGTTGGAACCACTATTCCTTCAAACATACCCATTTTTGCTTTCCGAGATAATGTTCTCAACTTCCACACATTCTTCCAAGGCTCCCAGGATTTTCGCCCCCTCCCCCACCCTATGATCTACTTCCACTTCCATGGCTCCATCCGCTGCCAGATCCACTCCCAGATATCTAAAACACTTTACTTCCTCCAGTTTTTCTCCATTCAAACTTACCTCCCGATTGACTTGACCCTCAACCGTACTGTACCTAATTACCTTGCTCTTATTCACATTTACTCTTAACTTTCTTCTTTCACACACTTTACCAAACTCAGTCACCAGCTTCTGCAGTTTCTCACATGAATCAGCCACCAGCGCTGTATCATCAGCGAACAACAACTGACTCACTTCCCAAGCTCTCTCATCCCCAACAGACTTCATACTTGCCCCTCTTTCCAAAACTCTTACATTTACCTCCCTAACAACCCCATCCATAAACAAATTAAACAACCATGGAGACATCACACACCCCTGCCGCAAACCTACATTCACTGAGAACCAATCACTTTCCTCTCTTCCTACATGTACACATGCCTTACATCCTCGATAAAAACTTTTCACTGCTTCTAACAACTTGCCTCCCACACCATATATTCTTAATACCTTCCACAGAGCATCTCCATATAAGAACTGTTGTTCTTAATCTAATGATATGGCAACTTGGCCCAGTAAAAGAATTTGTTTAAGCATTTATGTTGACAAGGGCAGTGCTTGCCAAAAGTCTTGGGCAGAAATGACTACATAAGCTCACCTTCACCTCCATCAAAGCATATTCCATAATATCTGCCTCTTGCCATGGTACATCCTCCTGGGAATTCAGTGGCCTTTCCCAGGTCTCATCCAAATCCTCATCATCTGTATCATTATCTCTTTGGTGTAGGAGGAGGCCAGCTGTGGCTCTGGCGATGAGAAGTTCGGCAGGGATGAGGGCTAGGGATTGGCGAATTTTGTACTCCGTGATTTTCACCATTCGTGCCACTATTGTCCGAGCTGACCATGCTTGCAGCGTGAGAGGCATGCACCATGCCATGATCTATGACTTCTCTTTGCCGTAACACTTATCATTTTCCTGATGAGAAAAGGGGTTTATTTTAGCCTCAAATAAACATAGGTAATATTCCTTACTGCCACCCTAAATCAGCATATAGCTCTAAAAAGGTAGTCATGGACAGAAGACCTCATCAAGAAAAAGACTTTGAATAACAAAAAGGATACGAGATTTTTAGAAATAAGGTAAATAATAATCAACAGTGTTTTGGGAAGTAGAAAGCCTGTACTTTAAAAAATGGGCTAGTCACAGCTGCTAGGAAAGACATGAAAAGGTAAGAGGTGTAGGGAAAACGTGAGACCGCAATGACCCATCATTGATTTGCAGATGGCAACAATACTTTTGAGATGATGACTTACCAACTACTGTGTCACCAAGCACATTTAGGACATGCAAGTATCAAGCATTCAGAAGTGGAAGTTAGATTTAGAGGATGGATATGATGAATTACAAGTAACAGTAATAAGATGTGAATGGAGAACCCTAAGGGGGCAGAAATAATCTGTGAACAGTAGGAAGGTTAAGAGGTCAAATAGAAGTCAAGTTTGTTGGAAACGTGGTTGTGACAGTCAGGTACTCATGTTCTGGCTGAAGAAATGTGTGTTTAGCTGTCCACAGTTTCATATTTTCTATTCTTAGGTGTAATTTGCTCAATATTACAATTGCAAACCAGTTCTCATAACATATAATATGTGTCTTGAGTGGATTAAGAGATCCAGTAGTATTCTGTTGATGTCTTTTCTAGATACCTCAGCGTTGTGTGTAAAATGCATCCTCCCATTCTCACTGGCATTGGGACTAAAGCATCTTCCACTGTGAAGACGCAGGCCATGTACTTTATAAGTTTTTTTTGCTACACTGCTCAACTAGGAGAATATCTACTAAGAATTGTGCAACGAAAGCACATAAGCAATGGCATGTAGAATATCAAGTAAGGTAAGGACAAGGCTTTTTGCTTCACAGTTATTAATTGGATTAAGTGGAATTTAAAAGATGAAAATGAGCTCAGGACAGGGTCTTCAACAGTCCATGGGGCAGAGACTTCCCTTGTCCTTCCCTCTATTGCGCCTGATCAAATTCATATTTATCTTCTATATCTGATTTATAATTACCCCCAGAACTTGGTGTTACCCATGACCACTTTTCTAGAGATTCTTGCAGCCCTTGACTGCACTGTACTTACAAGCATTGTAGCAATAAGTTTATTGATGAGACTTTAGTGGTACAGCCAGGTCAACGGTGACTTTTCACTCTCCAACCTCAAGCAGGCAGAGTCCAATATATATATATATATATATATATATATATATACTATTCGCCATTTCCCGCGATAGCGAGGTAGCGTTAAGAACAGAGGACTGGGCCTTTGAGGGAATACCCTCACCTGGCCCCCTTCTCTGTTCCTTTTGGAAAATTATATATACATATATATGTATATATATATATATATATATATATATATATAGAGAGAGAGAGAGAGAGAGAGCTTTTTCCCGCGTTAGCGAGATATTGCCGGGAACAAAGAAAGGCCTTTTTCAGTTACATTATCTACAACAAGGACCCACACAACTTCCCCCCCCCCCCTTTTTTTTTTACCTGCCCTTGTTCAGTCAATTGTCAGCACGTGCCCCCCCCCCCCTCTCTCTCTCTCTCTCTCTCTCGTGATTAAGACTGCAATGAATCATCGTTTACCAGCGGAGACTTACCCATTTTTGACAACGGCCGCAGTGGTCTTAAGAGGTATTGTAACCTTAGGCGTTACGGTATTCTGCGGTGGCAGCAGAGATCGTCCTTGTCTTATCTTTCCTGTTGAAGCAGGCCGAAGGCCCGTGCCCAGCGCCTCATTTAATTCCTCACCTGTCACTATACTCAGTACCTGCACTGTTAAACTTATGGAAGTCCTCTACATGGGGTGACTGCTTTCAAAGTTTTCACTAACCGAATTTCACTATAGTTTAAAAAGTAAGGTTCTCCGT
Source organism: Panulirus ornatus (assembly GCF_036320965.1). NCBI lineage: Eukaryota > Metazoa > Arthropoda > Malacostraca > Decapoda > Palinuridae > Panulirus > Panulirus ornatus. The sequence goes on from NC_092291.1 coordinate 10,931,942, forward strand.
ATTCAGTAATCGTACTCAAAAACCTTCGGCCTAAAAAAAGTAAGAATAAAGATGATTTTATCAGAAACAGACGCAGTTTACACAGGAGGACAACAGACAAACTGGATCTATCGTGCAATGATGCAGCAGGGTGGAGCCTTACGACCACTCCTCCCACGTCTTTGGCCACACTTAAGGGACTTAACCCTTCGAACGGATAAAGGCATGATTATGTCTTTAGTGCTCTCAGTATGGCTATCATTACTCTACAGACTCTGTTGTCACCCTGTGTGTGGCGTATAGTGTGCTGAGGGTACGTTAAAAGGACAGTGTTATGACGAATATGGAGACATTCCTACACATGTGCAAGGATGAATGTTGGAGTAGGTCGCTCTGCCAGCTACAGCTGCCACACACGCCCTGCGGGGACATCTTTCACCCGCGCCCACTCACCAGCACTTGGGTATGGGGCACTATGTTGCACGGCCCAGGTTCAGGTGGTTCCACCATTACTGTGATACTATACATCATAATCTGCCAAAAATCTATCGTGTAATGAACATTGTAAACATCAGAATACATAATTAAACAGTAGAGGTATTTGATAGTACTCATTCCACTAGCAAACTATGGATCAGGATGCATAAGTATATAGTGAGACCATAAGGCAGAAGGAGGGAAAGGCGAGTCACGTGGTCCTTCTGTTGGATGCTTGAGTCGATGCTTGCTATCATGGTGCTACTGCAAGGAGGGATAAGTCGTTGCCGTGTTTCTAAGCTTGAACGGCAAGAGTCGGGGAACTAGGTTGCTGAGGTCTTGTGGCAGTGCTGCAGGAGGAAGGATGTTTTGACGAGGTCCCCAAGTTCTGCTGCAGAAGGCAAGATGTGTTGCCAAGGTCCTCCTGGGCTTTTGCAGCAGGGAGACGTTGCCAAGGTCCTGTTGGGCTTTTGGAGATGGAAGACGTTGTTAAGGTGCAGCGGTTGGGCTGCTCGAGGCATAAGGTGTTGCCGGGGTTCCGTTATGTTGTTACAGGAGGGAGGAGGCGTTGTCAATGTCTCTTGGTGCTGCTGCAGTAGTAAGAATGCGTTTCTAAGGTCCTGTTGTGCTGCGGGAGGTAAGAGGCGTTAGTAAGGTCAAATGGTCTCGCTGCTAGAGTAGTCGTCGCGGCGGGATGGTACGGCAAAGACAGAAGTCATCGCTGATGCCCTCTGATTGTGCTTCAGAAGGGTTGCGGTGCTCTAGTTATGCATGCAGAAGAGAGATGACAACCTATGTTGTATTTGCAGGTAAGAAGGGCTTTACAACGACGAGTGCGTGCACTGGCATAGGTTAATGTTCAAAGTCGACCGGTTTCACATTCACATTTTTTGACGCTTTGTATGTAAATGGTAATGGTGGATGTCTCGGGACCTCTGGTGACTTTACACCTACACAAGGGAAAACCTGTTTGTTCCTGATGAGCCCGTGGAAAAACTTTAGTTTGTATGTTGCCTTGAACACAATACTCAAGACATATGTGCTTCTTTCAAAAGTTGTCTGGCGAAAGTAAATTTAGTACTTCCTCCACAGTGCATCCTTGCGCTGTTCTATTTTATGGCATTTTATGCAGAACCAATATATCACTGGTCCATACTGTCTTTAGAAAACCTCCTTTCCCAAATCTACCTTGACTATTTCCTAAGGACTTTGTCCTTCCTTGACCCTACTATCGCCCACCTACTCCACGTGGTCAAAGTCAAGTACTTCATATTTTTCTTTTTACATTAGCACCATATTTAATGGAATTGTACTGCATGGGGAGAGCTTTACACTCGTGAGGCCCCTTGTTTTGAAACATATATGGTATCATTCAACTTTTTCGACTTCTTTGTGCTGTTGTCTATTTATTGTTCATTATTATTTGTATATTTCTTCAATGATGTATATGTGGAATGTTTATAGCCGAGTATTGCATCCGAATGGACAATTTTCCCCTCGAAGAGAAAACGGGAATATTATGAGAGGTGACGGAGAGCGCGGGGTAAACAAGAGTCTGTGCTTGTCTATGTTCAGTGAACGTGATCACTATTGCTGTAAGTTATTTGGGAGTATATTTCACTCGTGTGTATTGATAGTCAGTGTCTGTATTGCATTTAGTAGGATCTACCTTCCGTGACAGTGATGTAGTTGTCGAAGGGAGCTATATACTTAAATAATGGCCCTAGTACTACACATGGTCCAGAGAACAGTGCAGCGTACAAGGTGAGCCATTATATATATATCGACCCAATGGCCCATTAATGTTGCTTATAGTTCACAAGCTAGTGTTCAGTCCCGGATTTGGGCAGAGGGCACGCAATTCATCCAGCTGGTCAGCCTTCATGGTTTAAATTTGGCAAACTGGATTTTGTAAATGGTAAATTGCCAGTTCAGCTACGCATCATGCTAAGTGGTTGATAAAAGGCTTGTATAATTCTGCATTATTGTCATGTGTTAACTATGAAACAGCTATGATCTGCAGTGCATGAATTTGAGCATGACATAGTGTGGTAAAAAAAGAAAGAGATGTAATAGTAGTAAAGGTTATGTATATTGGGAGAGTGTGGGATTAACTGGAAAGTATGAAAAGATGAACAAAGTCTCCCTAAACCTCATTAAGTAGATGAGAGAATTGTAGTAGCTTATCATAATTATATACCTCTATTATTCGGTATTGTATGGCCTCCCTTTCTGTCTTTTATTAGTTAGCATGTGACAATTTTCATGAATGTTTTATATTTTAGTTAAGATTTTTGGTGAAATTTTCTTAGATATTTTGTAAGTGTATTACCTTGGGTTTTATTTATTAACCCCACATTTTCCATGTTATTCCGCGATTGCTTCATATGATATTATTCAGTGAATTCATGCAATGCAACTGTTGTTGTCTTCTCTATACACTACACCAGCATTGCAAATCAAAAACACTCAAAATCGGAAGCTGATAGTAATGTAGAGCACATGTAGACTTTTGTTTCCCTTGTTTATGTGTAAGGGCAATATACATGCATTCTCTCCATCTTTAGGCACCTCATCTTAAGCTATACAGACACTTAATACCCAGAATAAGCAATCATCAACAATAGCATCCCCTTTCTTGAGAAACAATTGCAGTTCCATTCACTCCTTCAACTTTGCCACACTTCATCTTGTGCAAGCCTTTCAGTACCATTGAGCAAGACTCTCTGCATGCCTCCTTATCCTGAACACACCAAATGTGCTACTCTGTCGTGTAATATATATCAAGTAGTCCTTGAAAATATTCCTCTTTTTTTTTTCTCTTTTGTTTGTTACCACATAACCATATGTTTTAAGTGAAAATGGGGAACAACTTTTTGAGTTATATGCTGAAAAACTTTGATTGTTGAGAATCCTTCCTTCACTCAGCAGAACAGTACTATATTAGCCATCGTGCTTTTAGCATATCTGTAATAAGCTTTATGGTAATTTTTAACTTTAACAAAAGAAGGCTCAGTGGGGTTGCTGGTTAACAGGCATTATTGGGTAATGTATTAATTGACCGGCATACAAAGGAACAGCTACTGAATGTGTACGTGCTGAGGGAAGCAGATGGGATGGCTGATCCTTTATTGGTGGAGGCATATGTGAAAATATGTAATGGTTTCAGGAAAAAAGGAAATTATTTGTGGAAAATGTGATGAAAGTCAGTGAGCTTGGAAATGAGGTTTAGGTACAGAGATACCAAGAGAGACTGAGTGAAGAGTGGTATAGAATGAGAGTGATATGAAACAAGAGAGTTGGAAGGAATTCAGAAAAGCAGTGGGGGTGTGTAGCATGTGGGAGGTGGGTATATGAGAAAGGGTAGTGGGTGGTGGGATGAGGAAGTTAAAGTGATAGAGAAAGAGAAAAGACTGATGTATGGACAGTACCTACTTGGAAGGAGCTTAAGTGATTGGGGGGTGTACAAGAGGAAATTGCAGGACGTCAAGAGAAAATTAGGTATACTGAAAAATGGCAAATGAGAAATGGGATGAGAAAGTGTTAGTGAATTCATGGAGAATAAGAACCTTTTGGAAGGAAGTGAATAATTTGAAAACAAAATGGGAGCAAAAGTGAAGAGGTATAGAAGTATATCTTTAGTTATTTTATTACCTTTAATTTACAGGATACAGCCATGGATCTCCTCGGAGGAGGTGTATCTCATGTGATGGAGGAAGGTGTACTGCAAAAGTTAACAAAAGCCAAAGAGTTTAAGCAGAAGGGTAATGAGCACTTCAAGCAGCAGCAGTTAAAGAAAGCCATTCAGAGTTATCATAGGTAATAACTGTTTTAAGACATTTTTTCTTTTTGAGTAATTATTTTGAGGGAACCACACTTATACCTAGTTTTAACCTGAGAGTGAGATGAGGCCTTTGAATGCCCAATTATACTGGCCCTGTCATTATTAACAACCAAAGTCAGTATCATTTAACACAATGAAAACAGTATTCTGCCATATTTTGCTTTATGTCAGCAGAGAGTGCAAGCCCATTTCAGTCATTGCTGAGCAAGCGACAGATTGACTTGTTATGAAATTTGTGAAGGTCTGTGGAGAGTGCACAGTTAAAGAGGCGAGTTCCTGATGGCATCGTGTTTTTATAGAATGACAAAAATGTACTTTGAATTTGCTTTACTCATTGGTCCTGGACACCTATTTTGCACAATACCCACCCAATACACACAACATACTGCATTCTGCCGTTGGAGTGCTATTTGGAAATATTCTAGCTCTTTACTTATAACCTGTTAGCAAAGTCCTCCATTGTCTTTGGAATACATTGAAAAATATTGTGCAGTTTTTACATAATTTCTTCCAGAAGTGTAAGGGTAGTAGGACCACCTTTGCTAGCCTCCTTCCCCCATGCATGATTTTGCTAAAATCACTCAAAGTCCCTTATTTCTTCACACTTCTTGTGTTATTCTTCTTCACTTTTCTCACCAGCTGACATATATGATAAGTGTTTCTTATCATTTAAGTCATACGTCAGTGTATGTATTTCCCACAGTCATCATTCTTGCACTACATGCTGGTTGATGTACATGTACCTATGATTTTGGCCATAGAGGTTCTGAGGAGGGAAGAATATTTATGTCCATGCATTTCTTCGACAGAAGAGACTTCTTTAGGCTACTAATGATATAATTTTTTTTCTCAAGACAGGTGGAAAAAGTTAGCACATCAATTGATGTGTGCTACTGTTTAAGGGTTAAGGTGTATTTTATATTTTCTGGAAACTATTTTGCAAAAATTTAGACGAGCTGCCCCCTTACACTAAGGGGGGAATGTGAGGACCTACTTGGTGCTTTATGAAGTAGGTTAAGCTTCAGGTTAGTGAGGGTAAGCCAAGGGTTTATGGTCTGTTCACAGTACAGATGGTTTACTGTACAGATAAGATAGAGATGTTTGATAAGCCCTTTAGTACACAAAAATACCTCAGTAGCTACATATTTTTGCTCTTCATAGACGAATTGCTGATTAGTCTTTTTGTTTCCAAACTAGCTGAGCTAAATTGAATTTTCTTGAGATCATGGGAATTGCAATGGGAGATTACAAGTTATTAACATCCAAAAGTTAAACTGGAAGTGGAAAAGCAAAATATGTGTTCTGTCAGGATTTTTTTTTTTATCATTATTTATATGCAGCTGCTGCAATGGCACAAGCAAAAAATGCCCCAGTTTTGACCATCTCATTTGAAAGGAGAGATGAAGTGTGAAAAGAAAAGTGGAGATTACAGTTAGAGCTTCTCAGGTGTTTGTTGACCTGACTTAAAGGTGGAGAGAATAGAGGAAAAGATAAAAGGAGGGGAGTTTCTCTTTCTTTACTATTTGTGGAAAGGAAGAGGTATGATAACAGTCAGTCCTCACATGGCTGGTCTTCATCCAGATACTGTTGAAAGTGGCAGGTGAATGCATTTCAAGGATCCAAGTTGAGTTGCAGGGACACACAGATGACTTCCAAGAGAAGTGACTGAAATGATGATGGTGGAACAGGCTGTAATGTCACAGCAAATGGATAAGGATGATTGAAGAAAATTGATTGTACCAAGAAAGTTGAAAGAAGAGCTACTCATACAACTCAATCAGCTTTTGGGATTCTAATTTTGTGATATCTGTTTATTTTGGGGTACCCTAAGATAGAGTATAGCGTATGGTTATGCTTGCAGGGGTGTTATAGTAGCATTTTGAAATTTATTAGGAGGAAATGAGTCAGATTTAGATTGTTAAAGAACATGTTTTTGCACTGTTTAATTTAGCCGGGTTACTACTTCATTCTTGAATGCCAAAAGAACATGTTCGTTCTGCGGGACATTATCACAGAACACAAGGAGATATGCTGTCTAGACTGTACACCTTCCCAAGTTGTAGCTGAGTGAGTACTTGGAAGTCTTTTTGTAAGGAAAGGATAGGAGAGGGTGGAGGAGTCGAAGAGGATCCATCCAGTGTAAAGTTTTGAGGAAGATATGGTGCCATAAGAGAATAGCTTTATCATTTTCAGAGTTAGGTATATATTGACTAGATAGGAAAAGAGGAAGAAAGGTAGGGCTGTAGAAATTTCTGGGTGTGCTATAGGTTAAGGACTAGAAAAATTTAATGTTTGAAGTGGTTAAGTCAGTAATTCTCATGAAGGCGTTGTTGACTTTTTACAAATTAAAAAAAAAAAGCTTTGCTGTGATTCCAAACAGAGATGAGAGCTGAGTAAAATTTGGGAGATTGGAAGATTTTCATGGCCTGATATGGTCTATATGTGAAGGGACTGCATCATAGTAATTGCTATCAAACCTTGACTTAGGGATAAGGTCTAGTGGAAGAAGGGATGCAGGACTCCAGTTCAGCATATATGGTCTCTGCTATGCAGTCAGCTTAGCTGGAGGCAAACTGGTCTGCAAAGTAGTGTTGGTTCCAAGGAAAGCCCTACAAGAGCTGTATAGGGAATACCAGTTTGTCTTCTCAGACTGCTAGAGTTGGCGTATTACGAGGGGAATAGGGGATTAGCATGCCTGGCTAGAAGTTATTGAGATAAAACTGTGGGCGGAAGATCGATATAGGATAGAAATAGTGCATGCATATGAGAAGGTTCAGAGGTAAAATAGAGGTCGATTGTGTTGTAGTGGAGTGGTCATGATGATCAGGAACTCATGTTAGCTGTTTGATTATTTGTTCCAGATCATTAAGGAGGGAAAAGAAAGGGCCTCGACTCCACCAGGACCATCCCAAGTAGAGCCAAGCTATTCTTTGTGGTGTACATTGAAATCCCCTGCATAGAGGATTTCAGCGCATGGATGTGAAGAGAGCAACACCTCAATGCAGGAGGTCAGATAGTTGAAGAGTTGTATATAGTTGGAGGGGAAGTAAACAAAGATAAAACCATAGATATAGGGAGTAAAGAAACTTTTAGCCAAACTGAATCAAATTTGGGAGAATCAAGATCTATGAGGCAAGCAGTTGGTGTTTTTGTACAACAGTAAGCACAAACACTACCTTGGAATGAAAATGATGACAAAGAGTATAGTTAGAGATGTGATAGCAAAGAGATGGGGCAGGCTTGGACGTTTGGGTTTTGTAGAGATAAACTCAAGTGAGGAAGTAGATAGGTGGTGGTCAACAGAGAGGAGGTTGGATATATTTGTTGTTGGATTTAATGGCTGTCAACAGCTAAGTAAATTATACAAAGTACAAAAACTAGTCTATTTTTCTGTATCATAAAACCAGTCATTTGAAATAAATATTGGAGCACATTGTGGAAAATCGCTTCTAGATTTATGATATATCTTAGATCTTTGAGTAAGATTTATACTTTGAATTTGATTAGTCCAGGTTCACCAAACACAATACCATTGCCACTCTAGCTTGCCAGCAAGTTGCTGCACAATCTCTGGCCGCTCGCCAAAACAGCTCCTTCATAAATCTGGATTTTTATCGTAACCCTTGATCTGTACAGTTTCTCTTACCATGCACTCAGGCTGTGTTCACCAGATACCTCTTTGGGACACTCAACTCACTATGGTTTTAATGCAGTCTCTGGTCATTAAGTGTGGCAGTTTCTTCTTAGATTTGGTGTCATCTTATTAACCATGTATCTTTTCAGCTGTCCAGAATCATATACACAAATAGTATCCTTAGAACCTTGTGCAATGTACACAACTTATTGTGCTCTGAAGGTGACGTCAGGTACTTTGGTTTCTAGCTTTCCCTCAGCCACAATGCAACTTTATCTCAACCTACACTATAAGTTTAGACTAAAGTTGTGTAGTAACCTTTACCACTGGTGATCATGGTATGAGCAGTTGTGGTCGAAGTAAGCTCAGAAGCGGAACTGACTTCCATAAGTCCATAAGTTTGGTCTAGAAGTGACCACTGCTTTTGAAACATTTGAGAGTTTTGGGAACTTTAAGGATAGAGAGTGCGTGTCTGTAGTCTGTTGCTGTGGTCAGGCCACTAAAATACAGATAAAGCAGCCCACATATTCATAGGAGACACCTGAAAGGGGTGGGATTAGGGGGCTGGAAGTTCTCCCCTCCTGTTTTACATTTCCCAGAGAAAGAATAGAGAAGGGAGCCAAGTTAGGATTTTTTCCCCTCTGTGGCTCAGTCATCTTTTTCCTTATACTATCTCACTAATGTGGGAAAGGGCAAATATATATATATATATATATTTACCTCAGATGTTTCACATGCCCTGAGTTTGGAAAAGTGTGCAAAAGGAGAAAGTTGAGAGTGAATATGAATAACAGTTGGGTTGAGGGGACAAGTTAGTTGGGATGTAAGTTTGAATGGAGAAGAATTGGGGAATGTGAAATGTTTTAGATATATGGGAGTGGACTTAGCAGTGAATGGAACCATGGAAGCGGAAGCGAGTCACAGGGTGTAGGAAGGGTCGCGGGTTCTGGGAGCAATGAAGAAAGTATATAATGTCTGTGTATTTGTATGTATATGTATGGAAGCGGAAGTGGATCATAGGGTGGGGGAGGGGGTGAAACTTCTGGGGGCCTTGAAGAATGTGTGGAAGTCGAGAACATTATCTCGGAAAGCAAAAATGGGTATGTTTGAAGGAATAGTGGTTCCAACAATGTTGTATGGTTGCGAGGCGTGGGCTATGGATAGAGTTGTGCGCAGGAGGATGGATGTGCTGGAAATGAGATGTTTGAGGACAATGTGTGGTGTGAGGTGGTTTGATCGAGTGAGTAACGTAAGGGTAAGAGAGATGTGTGGAAATAAAAAGAGCGTGGTTGAGAGAGCAGAAGAGGGTGTTTTAAAGTGGTTTGGGCACATGGAGAGAATGAGTGAGGAAAGATTGACCAAGAGGATATATGTGTCGGAGGTGGAGGGAACGAGGAGAAGAGGGAGACCAAATTGGAGGTGGAAAGATGGAGTGAAAAAGATTTTGTGTGATCGGGGCCTGAACATGCAGGAGGGTGAAAGGAGGGCAAGGAATAGAGTGAATTGGAGCGATGTGGTATACCGGGGTTGACGTGCTGTCAATGGATTGAATCAAGGCATGTGAAGCGTCTGGGGTAAACCATGGAAAGCTGTGTAGGTATGTATATTTGCGTGTGTGGACGTATGTATATACATGTGTATGGGGGGGGGTTGGGCCATTTCTTTCGTCTGTTTCCTTGCGCTACCTCGCAAACGCGGGAGACAGCGACAAAGTATAATATAAAAAAAAAAAATAATATATATATATACATTTATTTATTTATTTTGCTTTGTTGCTGTCTCCCGCGTTTGCGAGGTAGTGCAAGGAAACAGACGAAAGAAAATGGCCCAACCCACCCCCATACACAATATACACACACACACACGCCCACATACGCAAATATACATACCTATACATCCCAATGTACACATATATATACACACACAGACACATACATATATACTCATGCACACAGTTCACACTGTCTGCCCCTATTCATTCCCATCGCCACCTCACCACACATGGAATACCATCCCCCTCCCCCCTCATGTGTGCGAGGTAGCACTAGGAAAAGACAACAAAGGCCCCATTCGTTCACACTCAGTCTCCAGCTGTCACGCAATAATACCTGAAACCACAGCTCCCTTTCCACATCCAGGCCCCACACAACTTTCCATGGTTTACCCCAGACGCTTCACATGCCCTGATTCAATCCACTGACAACACGTCAACCCCGGTATACCACATCGATCCAATTCACTCTATTCCTTGCCCTCCTTTCACCCTCCTGCATGTTCAGGCCGCGATCACACAAAATCTTTTTCACTCCATCTTTCCACCTCCAATTTGGTCTCCCACTTCTCCTCGTTCCCTCCACCTCCGACACATATATCCTCTTGGTCAATCTTTCCTCACTCATTCTCTCCATGTGCCCAAACCATTTCAAAACACCCTCTTCTGCTCTCTCAACCACGCTCTTTTTATTTCCACACATCTCTCTTACCCTTACGTTACTTACTTGATCAAACCACCTCACACCACACATTGTCCTCAAACATCTCATTTCCAGCACATCCATCCTCCCGCGCACAACTCTATCCATAGCCCACGCCTTGCAACCATACAACATTGTTGGAACCACTATTCCTTCAAACATACCCATTTTTGCTTTCCGAGATAATGTTCTCGACTTCCACACATTCTTCAAGGCTCCCAGGATTTTCGCCCCCTCCCCCACCCTATGATTCACTTCCGCTTCCATGGTTCCATCCGTTGCCAGATCCACTCCCAGATATCTAAAACACTTTACTTCCTCCAGTTTTTCTCCATTAAAAAATAGGGCAAATGAGAGTTGGGATGAGAGAGTATCATTAAATTTTAGGGAGAATAAAAAGATGTTCTGGAAGGAGGTAAATAAAGTGCGTAAGACAAGGGAGCAAATGGGAACTTCAGTGAAGGGGGCAAATGCGGAGGTGATAACAAGTAGTGGTGATGTGAGAAGGAGATGGAGTGAGTATTTTGAAGGTTTGTTGAATGTGTTTGGTGATAGAGTGGCAGAATTAGGGTGTTTTGGTCGAGGTGGTGTGCAAAGTGAGAGGGTTAGGGAAAATGATTTGGTAAACAGAGAAGAGGTAGTAAAAGCTTTGCGGAAGATGAAAGCTGGCAAGGCAGCAGGTTTGGATGGTATTGCAGTGGAATTTATTAAAAAATGAGGGTGACTGTATTGTTGACTGGTTGGTAAGGTTATTTAATGTATGTATGACTCATGGTGAGGTGCCTGAGGATTGGCGGAATGCATGCATAGTGCCATTGTACAAAGGCAAAGGGGATAAGAGTGAGTGCTCAAATTACAGAGGTATAAGTTTGTTGAGTATTCCTGGTAAATTATATGGGAGGGTATTGATTGAGAGGGTGAAGGCATGTACAGAGCATCAGATTGGGGAAGAGCAGTGTGGTTTCAGAAGTGGTAGAGAATGTGTGGATCAGGTGTTTGCTTTGAAGAATGTATGTGAGAAATACTTAGAAAAGCCGATGGATTTGTATGTAGCATTTATGGATCTGGAGAAGGCATATGATAGAGTTGATAGAGATGCTCTGTGGAAGGTATTAAGAATATATGGTGTGGGAGGCAAGTTGTAAGAAGCAGTGAGGGGTTTTTATCGAGGATGTAAGGCATGTGTACGTGTAGGAAGAGAGGAAAGTGATTGGTTCTCAGTGAATATAGGTTTGTGGCAGGGGTGTGTGATGTCTCCATGGTTGTTCAATTTGTTTATGGATGAGAGGTTGTTAGGGAGGTAAATGCAAGAGTTTTGGAAAGAGGGGCAAGTATGAAGTCTGTTGGGGATGAGAGAGCTTGGGAAGTGAGTCAGTTGTTGTTCGCTGATGATACAGCGCTGGTGGCTGATTCATGTGAGAAACTGCAGAAGCTGGTGACTGAGTTTGGTAAAGTGTGTGAAAGAAGAAAGTTAAGAGTAAATGTGAATAAGAGCAAGGTTATTAGGTACAGTACGGTTGAGGGTCAAGTCAATTGGGAGGTAAGTTTGAATGGAGAAAAACTGGAGGAAGTAAAGTGTTTTAGATATCTGGGAGTGGATCTGGCAGTGGATGGAACCATGGAAGCGGAAGTGGATCATAGGGTGGGGGAGGGGGCGAAAATTCTGGGAGCCTTGAAGAATGTGTGGAAGTCGAGAACATTATCTCGGAAATCAAAATGGGTATGTTTGAAGGAATAGTGGTTCCAACAATGTTGTATGGTTGCAAGGCATGGGCTATGGATAGAGTTGTGCGCGGGAGGATGGATGTGCTGGAAATGAGATGTTTGAGGACAATGTGTGGTGTGAGGTGGTTTGATCAAGTAAGTAACGTAAGGGTAAGAGAGATGTGTGGAAATAAAAAGAGCATGGTTGAGAGAGCAGAAGAGGGTGTTTTGAAATGGTTTGGGCACATGGAGAGAATGAGTGAGGAAAGATTGACCAAGAGGATATATGTGTCGGAGGTGGAGGGAACGAGAAGTGGGAGACCAAATTGGTGGTGGAAAGATGGAGTGAAAAAGATTTTGTGTGATCAGGTCCTGAACATGCAGGAGGGTGAAAGGAGGGCAAGGAATAGAGTGAATTGGAGCGATGTGGTATACCAGGGTTGACGTGCTGTCAGTGGATTGAATCAAGGCATGTGAAGCGTCTGGGGTAAACCATGGAAAGCTGTGTAGGTATGTATATTTGCGTGTGTGGACGTATGTATATACATGTGTATGGGGGGGGGGGCCATTTCTTTCGTCTGTTTCCTTGCGCTACCTCGCAAACGCGGGAGACAGCGACAAAGTATAATAAAAAAAAAATAATATATATATATATATATATATATATATATATATATATATATATATATATATATATATATATATATATATATATATATATATATATATATTATCCCTGGGGATAGGGGATTAAGAATACTTCCCACTTATTCCCCGCGTGTCGTAGAAGGCGACTAAAGGGGGAGGGAGCGGGGGGCTGGAAATCCTCCCCTCTCATTTTTTTTTTTTTAATTTTCCAAAAGAAGGAACAGAGGGGGCCAGGTGAGGATATTCCAAAACAGGCCCAGTCCTCTGTTCTTAGCGCTACCTCGCTAACACGGGAAATGGCGAATAGTTTAAAAATATATATAATATATATATATATATATATATATATATATATATATATATATATATATATATATATATTGTATATATATATATATATATATATATATATATATATTGTACTTGCTCATAATTTTTGTAATAGATTAGGAAACTGCCCATCAATCAAGAAAAGGGTGACATTTTATGTGGTACTGTGGCATTCTTCATGTAAAGAATTCATGTTTTTGTTTCATTTCAGTGGATTGATGTACATGAAGGGAATTCACCAGGACATGAATCCTAATAAACTACTTGGTCAGGGTCAGTCTACTCCCTGTTTACCTCAGGAAGTTAAAGATGAAGTTAATGTTCTGTCTGCTGATCTTCACAACAACATTGCAGGTAGTCTAGCATAAATTATGTTTTTTCTGTAACTTCATCTTTATCAAATATGCCTGTTGGTTGATAAAAAAAATCTTTACATATCTTTTGATAAATGAAAGTTCACTTGCACTTGTGCGTATCACCCTATATCATAACTGCCATCAGTATCCACACTCGTGAAAACTGATCTACTACAGAATCAAGTAAGATATCCCTCTCTTACTCACACAGCAAGGCTTGGATCCAATCACTATACTGCTACAAATGCACATGGGCCTTACACAACTTATTCTGGATGCCTTCAACCAACCAAAACTCCCTTCCCACACTATACTAGTGGTAGTTAACAAAAGAGCATTTGTTTGATATGTCATATCCTTTCTAAAAAGACACCACCTTTCATGAAAATAACAAGGAGTGGTTACCCTAATTCATAGCTTGCTGAGAAACTACATTCATTTACTCATTTACAATGGCTTTACCTCCCAAACCCTCAGACTGTACAAAGGCAAGGAGCAGTTCTTTCTCCATCTCTCATCACTTCCTACACAACCTCGCAACACCTACTGCAGGCCATTCTCTAAAGGTCCTCTCATAATGAGACAGCTTCATGATCATATCTCAATATTATGGAACTAATCAAGCAACTACAAACACAGCATTACATCACACAGAATGTTTGCATCCCCACAAAAATCCACCATCACCCTCTTTACTCCAGACAGATAATTCAACTTATACCCTTCTACAACCCTAAATGGTCAACTACCTCCACTCGCAAAGCTCTAACCATACTAGGTGTCACAGAGGACACACACTTTACATGTACATCTCGAACCACAAAGATCAACACATTGGCCTTAAACAAATTTAACACTTTCAGAACATGTACTGGCACCAGTTCTGGGCAAGAAAAAGAATCCCATAATTTTTTCTACAAACAGTTCATCCACTCCACGTTAGATTTAATATATACCACAACCACTGGTCATCCAGCCTATTAGACCACACAAGCAATGGCCTCATAACAATAACTGGTTGTCTAGCTTCTGCCAAACATTCAACACCAGTACATCAAATCAAAAATACTTCTACAAAATGATGTACTATCACTTACAACATTTTGATGGTTACTGCCCAGCTTAGTTAAAAATAATATGGGCAAAGGATACGGAAACATCCCTGAGTTGCCAACAACTGTTTCTTGATACATTATTTTTGCCATTTATCATGTCTCTGGAACACAGATGCTCTGTGCCATATGTGGCACATCAGCAGGTCTCTCAGGAGAGAGGGAAAGGTAGGGTAGTTAACTGGAAAGTTTGCTAGCAGGAAACTATTTTTCATTCTTTCTAGCCAATTTTTCCTCTTCTTTTTTAACCTGTGCCATCTGTGGCATCTTTTTATGGCCTCTGGTATCTCCATTCCATTTCATCTGAAAAAGCTGATTAGCTCAAATGTATAATTAAGTTAAAGTATGAAGGTTGTAATCGTGTTTACCTTCATCCTGGGTAATTCCTTGGGTTTTATCACCTATCCCTGTAGCTCAATTTCTTTACTTCAGGTACTCTCTTTGTTGCTAAGTGTTGGGCCTTTTTGTAGATGATGCATGCTCTAATTTGGATGATACATATATAAAGTTTTGATAGTTATAGTAGCTCTATAACCCTAGGTTTCCAGTTTTGTTTGTTTGTGTCTTTGTTCTTGTCTGAGTGCTGTTAGTTTTCATTGGACTTCTTTTTGTTCTCTTTGCAGAAAACTGTCTAAGCAGCCTCATAATGGAAGATGGTACTGAGCTGTGGTTAAGTACTGTGCAGTACTAATGCTCTTAAAATTATTTTCAGCATGTTTACTAAAACAGAAACCAGTGAGATATGAACGAGTGATTGAATGCTGCAAACTGGTGACAGAGAGTCAGCCAGACAATATGAAGGGCTGGTACCGCCTTGGCCTTGCACACTTCCACCTTCGAGACCATGATGCTGCTAGAGAAGCACTAAAGGAAGCTAACAGAATAGCAAGTGGACAGGGTATGTAGATACTGTTAAGGATAATTGAGGGTCGTGAAACTTTGGGTCTGTTGTATTTTCATATTACTTTATGTCATACAAGTCTGCATGTTGGAAGTGCTGGTTTGTCATAAGAACCTTTTTGCATAATTGATGATGGAACAATCTTGTCTGTTGTATTGGTCATTGCTTGTATGGCGAATGATTGGTGATTTAAAATGTTACATGTAAGACCATGAGTTTGCTGTGTGATGATAAGGTACACAGCCTGAGATCTGACAGTGGCCTGTCATTTTGCATTTTTAAACATAACTGACACTTTTTTCAAAGACTGAGTTTGTAAGTAATTGGCTCTGTAATTGTAGATTAAAGTTGAAAACACCACTCAGAAGTAAACCATGAGAGGAGAATATTTGCATGTATCATCCCTCAGATAACAATACCCATCATGGGACAATCTGCATAGCAGGTAGCAGGAATCATTATATGAGTTCTAAGAAATTCTCAAAGCTATCCTTCTTCACTGTACTGTTAGAGTAGCTTGCAGTAATTTACCTATGAATTGTGGAATTGGAATGAAAGGCTAGCTTGTGTTTGAGAAGGATTGTTTTAGATTAGGTTATGTTACATTATATGAAACATGTTGACAAAGAAAGGGAAAGAGAGATGGGATATTGAGAAAAATAGCAATTTGATGAAGTGGTTTGCAGAGGTGGAATGGACAAGTGGAAAGATTAATGGAAAAGTTTGAGTGGAGTCAGAATGTTACTCGAGACCAAAAGTTCTGATAACTTATTCATGTATCCTTTTGAGGACCAGAGCTGATGACTATTTCAGCTGTAGTTGTTAACACTTTATTTTTCTCTTATAGATATGGCAGTGAGGAAACTATTAGCATGTGTGGATCAAGAACTCAAGAAAGAGAACAAGAAATTCAGTGACATGTTTAGGAACAGTCTTTTAGCTAAGGAAACTTGATATTTGAAAGGTACACAGTTGACTTGTGATATTGTTATCAAATAATGTGGCTTTTAGTGCCCTTTCCTATCTCTCTATATATTGATGCCTGCTTCCACCTTGAACTCCCTTAAGGGGGTGGCCATGACAATAGAGCCCCCGTAACTAGTGAATTCCCATGTTGCTTTTTAGGCTTTAGTGCCTCACCCTGAACAGGCTACTGGCAGAGGCATCTTTAGTGCAGTGTTTGCAGAGGCTGCTAACTGATGTTCCTACTGATTTCTATTACCTAATGCTCAAGCCTAATGTTCCTACCTACTACTTCTATCTAATGTTTCATCCTAATGCTTCTGTCCTTTCCATAAGTTCAAATGGGCTCATTTTTGTCCTTTTTATTAAATTGTACTGTGTTTAACTGCTTTGTGGTATAATAGTTCATGTTGTCTTATAACCATTTTTCACTTTAAGGTCATGAGTTAGTAATTACAAATTGGAACAAAGTTTCTAAATTTCAGCATGGAGTCATTGGTCAACTGTCAGTAAAATAAATCAAGTCTGCTTTGGAAGTGCTTATTAAGTAATGTAGTGACATATACAAAATAAGAAATTAATTTTCTTATGAAATAAGCAACTTGTGATTCTAAAACATTGAAAGTGGAGATGGAAGTTAAATAGAAAACTTGGTGAATCATAGGGAAAGTTGAGGAAGGATGCTATATATCTTTCTGATGTTGGATATGGATGTTTCAAATGTTCATTTAAGTTAAAGCTTGACATATTGATGTGAACTGCATCCAGACTTTAAAGAGAACTCTAACCTGAAGTATAAGGAATGTGGTAGATCGCAGGCTGTGCCCTTGGCCCAGCAGCAGTTTTCATTCTTAATAAACTTCAGATATATTATTATACCCTTCACTCTCATACCACAGCATTGATATATTATAATTAAATATGAAACATTGGAAAGGTCTGTGGGGCCTGGTTGTGGATAGAGAGCTGTGGTTTTGATGAATTGCACATGACAGCTGGAGTATGGTTGTGCGCATGTGTGGTATTTTATTGTCAGTTCTGGGCACTACCTTGCTAATGTTGGAAATGGCAGTCATACATGAAAAAAAAAATCCTTTTGTTGTCAGTAAGTAATTAGTTTATTGTAATATGCAAAAGGAATGGTATTAAAATTGTAAATGATACATGAATCGTGGTCTTCCAGTGCATTACATCTTCATCCAATAAAATTGTTTATTTCACTCTTTTATTTCACCTTTCTGCTATTCCGACCTACACTATCCTTCTATAAACTTTTATTTGTGCTGGTTCCCCATACAACTATAACCATATTTCTCCCAGACATTTACACTTACACTCTCTTCCCATAAATCCATACCTATGTCACATTCCTATACACCCTTATTGTTGATATCTTTTACATTTGTTTTATATTTCCATCCCACTCATCCAGACCCATAACTCATACTTGTATGTATGCCTTTTTTCCTCTCATGCATCCATATTTGAGCATTTTCCCCCTCAATACACAGGACACTCGTTCTTATCTGATTCATAAGGGTAATAAATAATTAGTGATATCTGGGAGTGGATTTGGCAGCGGATGGAACTATGGAAGCGGAAGTGAATCATAGGGTGGGGGAGGGGGTGAAAGTTCTGGGAACGTTGAAAAATGTGTGGAAGTCGAGAACATTATCTTGGAAAGCAAAAATGGGTATGTTTGAAGGAATAGTGGCTCCAACAATGTTATATGGTTGCGAGGCATGGGCTATAGATAGAGTTGTGCAGAGGAGGGTGGATGTGCTGGAAATGAGATGTTTGAGGACAATATGTGGTGTGAAGTGGTTTGATCGAGTAAGTAATGAAAGGGTAAGAGAGATGTGTGGTAACAAAAAGAGTGTGGTTGAGAGAGCAGAAGAGGGTGCTTTGAAATTGTTTGGTCACATGGGGAGAATGAGTGAGGAAAGATTGACCAAGAGGATATATGTGTCAGAGGTGGAGGGAACGAGGAGAAGTGGGAGACCAAATTGGAGGTGGAAAGATGGAGTGAAAAAGATTTTGAGTGATCGGGGTCTGAACATGCAGGAGAGTGAAAGGCGTGCAAGGAATTGAATGAATTGGAACGTGGTATACCGGGGTCAACGTGCTGTCAATGGATTGAACCAGGGCATGTGAAGCGTCTGGGGTAAACCATGGAAAGTTGTGTGGGACCTGGATGTGGAAAGGGAGCTGTGGTTTTAGTGCATTATACATGACAGCTAGAGACTGAGTGTTAACGAATGTGGCCTTTGTTGTCTTTCCTAGCACTACCTCGCGCACATGCGGGGGGAGGGGGTTTTCATTTCATGTGTGGCCAGTGGTGACGGGAATGAATGAGGGCAGACTATGAATTATGTACATGTGTATATATGTATATGTCTGTGTGTGTATATATATGTATACGTTGAGTTGTATAGGTATGTATATGGACGTGTATGTATATATATGTGTATGTGGGTGGGTTGGGCCATTCTTTCATCTGTTTCCTTGCACTACCTTGCTAACGCGGGAGACAGCGACAGAGTATAATAAATGAAAATAAATATTTCCTACCAAATCCCTTTACAGAATAGCAATAGGATGATGTGCCTTTTCTCTCCATCCTGACTTGTTTTAACAGTACTAATTGGGGTACATTCTATACTCCTGTCCAACACATTTTTCTCTAATAGATTCATTACAAATACACTATAAATACATGAATCACTTAAAAGCTGTTGGAGTTATGGTAATACACACACTGTTTTAATTCATTATACCCACAATGTTCTATGAACCTTATGCCAAATTTTCTCTTGTAAAATATCGTCCTGAAACTCAAAAATTCTTGTGTACTACCATGACACAAAATGTTAATATCATGCTGTACTTTGTTTAAATAATACCAATATACACAACATGCTCTTCCATAGGCACTTCCTGTCAATAACATACATTAAAATATTCAACTGTATAAATTTACTATGAGTACAAATGTGGCATTCATCTGACCATAATTCCTGTTTGATGTAGATAATATGGCATGTTAGACCACTTGCTCTCTCTTGTTCTTTACGAGTCTTGACCACTTGCACTCGTTCTTTACGAGTCTTGACATAAACTTGTATAAAGCTATCTATTTACTTTTGATAATTTTACAGTATATAAGTAACACAGAAACCAATTAATTACTGGATAAAACATCTAATATGGTAACCAAAGAGACCATAAACATTTATTGTCAGGTAGTAAATAATTTTCATGTTCTCTTATGAATGCATTGTATATATTATTTTTCTCTATTTTCCAGTTGGTAAGGTTTTATTTTATGTTCAAAAAATTCATTTAACCAGGACTATAAAGGTTTTGAGTATGCTGGTTGTGTATGCAAAAGGAATAATAATACAGTAGACTATCCATTAACCAGCATAATCAGAACCTTTATAGTCCTGGTTAAATGAATTTTCTGATCCTAAAATAAAACCTTACCAACTGGAAGGTAGAGAAAAATATTATATAAAATACATTCATAAGAGAACATGAAAATTATTTACTACCTGACAATAAATGTATATGGTCTCTTTGGTTACCATATTAGATATTTTATCTAGTAATTAATTGGTTTCTGTGTTACTTATATACATGAAAATTATCAAAAGTAAATAGATAGCTTTATACAAGTTTATGTCAAGACTCGTAAAGAACAAGAGTGCAAGTGGTCTAACATGCCATATTATCTACATCAAACAGGAATTATGGTCAGATGAATGCCACATTTGTACTCAAAGTAAATTTATACAGTTGAATATTTTAATGTATGTTATTGACAGGAAGTGCCTATGGAAGAGCATGTTGTGTATATTGGTATTATTTAAACAAAGTACAGCATGATATTAACATTTTGTGTCATGGTAGTACACAAGAATTTTTGAGTTTCAGGACGATATTTTACAAGAGAAAATTTGGCATAAGGTTCATAGAACATTGTGGATATAATAAATTAAAACAGTGTGTGTATTACCATAACTCCAACAGCTTTTAAGTGATTCATGTATTTATAGTGTATTTGTAATGAATCTATTAGAGAAAAATGTGTTGGACAGGAGTATAGAATGTACCCCAATTAGTACTGTGTTAAAACAAGTCAGGATGGAGAGAAAAGGCACATCATCCTATTGCTATTCTGTAAAGGGATTTGGTAGGAAATATTTATTTTTATTTATCATACTCTGTCGCTGTCTCCCGCGTTAGCAAGGTAGTGCAAGGAAACAGACGAAAGAATGGCCCAACCCACCCACATACACATGTATATACATACACGCCCATACACGTACATATACATACCTATACATCTCAACGTATACATATATATACACACACAGACATATACATATATACACGTGTACAAAATTCATACTGTCTGCCCTCATTCCCGTCGCCACCGGCCACACATGAAATGAAAACCCCCTCCCCCCGCATGTGCGCGAGGTAGCGCTAGGAAAGACAACAAAGGCCACATTCATTAACTCTCGGTCTTTAGCTGTCATGTATAATGCACCAAAAACCACAGCTCCCTTTCCACATCCAGGTCCCACAGAACTTTCCATGGTTTACCCCAGACGCTTCACATGCCCTGGTTGAATCCATTGACAGCACGTCGACCCCGGTATACCACGTTGTTCCAATTCACTCAATTACTTGCACGCCTTTCACCCTCCTGCATGTTCAGACCCCGACCACTCATTGAAGTCAGCTATCTAGATCTGACCCTCCAAATTTGTGACTGGAACTTTAATTTTTTAATGTGAAGGCAAGAAAAATAACTAAAACATAAACAAGATTAGACTATTTATTTACTGATATACATACTTTCATTAATATACATACATATCACATGTACTAAATATAAAAGATCTTGCTTCATTATGTAAAAACATCTTGGTCAAAACACTATTATATGAAAAATAAAACTTTGGTAAAATAGAAATCTACATTATGATGATGAACAATTATTTACATTGCTGAATGGCTTACTTGTTTTCAAACATCCCAGCATCTTGTCTTTCTCAGAGCTATAATATTGGAAGAAAAAACTACATGTACATCCCTACTTTTGACAAGGTCACATTCATGGGAGACTTGTTTGCAATTTGTAATGTCAAGAAATTGAACCTCGTTGCAGGAATCCCTTGTTATATATCAGTATGTCTATAGTTTAATTTTGAAAAGATGGAACAGAAGCCTGAGAAGGTTTCATCCTCCTCAGAGGGATCAGGCTGGGGTGTCTGAAACATGCATGGATGTAACCAGTGTAAGAAAGGTATGGGGAGAGGAATATCGAAGTTTTGGTTCTAAGTAAAACACTCACGTGAAGGTGGGTAGAGTGGTTTTGGAATGTACTACAAGTCTGGGGTTAGTGTGAGGGCAAAAGAAAAGGGGTTAGTGAGGAGCAATTGCATGGAGTGTAGTAAAGGAGTGAAAATAGATCACAGGAAGTGGGTGATATTGCTTATGCTCCTGTTTTGGAAGATGAGCAAGTGCAACAGCAATTCTGATGTGTGACTAAATAATAGTGGAGGGTGATATGGCAGCTGAAGTTGCATGGGATACCAAGTGTAGTGAACGAAATTGTTGAACTCTTAAATAGGACTGATGTTGGGTATACCCAGCTTAAAAAAGAGGAACATGCACAAATATATGTAGTTAAGTGGGTATGATTGGAATCAGGCATTATTGGATTATTTCCAAACTGGTAAGTGTGTTAAATGAAACTTTTGAATGTACGTGTGCAGAGAGGGGCAGCTTGTGGGATGCCTGATCACTTCTTATAAAGGCAAGGGTGGAAATCTATAAAAGCTTCAAGAGAAAAGTATTTAGATAGGAAGAGGGTGGTGAGAGTGAGTGAGGCTTGTGTGAAGAGATTAGGTGAAGAACAGCAGAAGGTGAAAGAAACAAAACTATGGTCAGGGGGGATAAGGAATGGGCAGGATTTGGGCAGCAGTGTTTATATCTGTAACAGAAGTGTGTGGCACGTGGTTAGTAGGATGTGGGTGCGAAAAAGGGTAAGAAATGGTGGGTGACGTCAAGATGTTATTGACAGAAAAGAAAGGTGTATGGTCATACTTGCATGAAAGAAGCACAAGAAATTAGGAGAGTTACAAGATGAAACAGCAGATCAAGCAGAAGGTGGCTGAATAGCAACCACAAACAACTTCACAACAAAACAAATATCCTCCAAAAAAGTCCCAACCCAACATGCTCTACACTTAATTCTATGCAACAGCATTAGATGACTTCTATCCAAACTATAATTAGTCATGAACCTCCAAGTAGATTTATAAATCTTACCCTTGTCTCACACTTCAGTAACCTCTACTCTAAGACACCCCACCCCTATCAAGTATAACATTGACAAAATGTGAAAATGTCATCAGAAACCACACTATCCCACTTATGCTTCCATTACTACAAAACTATAAACATCACGTCCCAAAACCCTTCATGCCCATGATGGAACTCCCATAAAGAAGACATGGAACACCGAGTACTCGATTGCCCTGCACTTTCTCCAAAAATATCACAACACTTTGTGACCTGTGGTCCCAACCAAAGGATGTGGCCAGCTCCAGGGGCCTCATAAGGATAGAAGGGAGTCCTGGGGCAGGAAATCAGTATCAGAAAATAAGCAAGCAAAAGAAATAGGGACAATATTAGAAAACCAAAGAACATGCCTTTTGATTTAGTCTACTGCAGATCAACTCATTTAAATTGACTGTAAGAAGCATCTTAGACCTTCACTAAGTAGCAAAGTCATGCAAGTTTCTCTTGTTCATTTACTATACCAACATATTCTTGGCACAGTAGTATCCTGGTGTATACTTTGTATTGTGAGTTGCCAATTTTGTTATTCTGCATACTACAGAAAAATATTTTAAATCTGCTATGTTGTTTGTGGGTCTCCAAAACTTTAACAATATCATATTTTCATTGTCTTCACTAAGTATGTGCCCACTGTCAACAAACACATTAAAATAACTATATGAAGTCTACAAGAAATCAAAAATTAATGCTAATACTCAGGTTACTTATATCAGGTTTCATTAATTTCACTATCTGTAGAATTATTTGGATTAAGAGTACCAAAATATGAAGGTGGTGTCTGCTGTAAAGTCTCTTCCCTTGCAGGAGTACTTATGCGTATGGATCCCACTGATCCCCTTGTTGCAGGATGAGGGTTAGGCAATCCAGGGCTATCTTGGCACTGAGTATCTGCTTCTAACAACCAACCAGGAATTTCATCTCGATACATACGACGCTGGAGAATAACGCGTGTTCTCCTCCTGAAGCCCTCGTACCTGACAACTCCCTGAGACAAAATATACAAGTTTATTAATACATAAGCTCAGGAAGCCTTCTTCAGGGATTCCTGCACCTTCTAGGTTGTGCTGCAATCAGTATAAGGGATTCCTCTAGAGTGAATACTTCAATAATATTGTACTCCAATGATACAATATTGTTAAAGATCACTTTACAAGCAGGCAGAGTCTGGTAATGCCAAAAATAAATATGTCATCAGAATGGGGAAATACAGACTAGAAATTAGGGTATGGGCCACTCGGTAATATTCAATGGGGAGATGTGGAATCACGTGCTTAAGCAGATAAACTTAGTCCACCTCCCCATACATTTACAATCTAGGACTTTGCCATCTCTCCTTTGGCTTTAATTACCACCTGCAAACATCTGGGCATGGAACTGGCAAGATTCCTGAAGTACTCTATGTCCTTGTTTTGAGTCCATAAGGTCTTGATCTGAATGAAACAAAGCACTGATAGGGTATTGCAGGGAGCCGCTGCCTAATCATGCATTCTGAGCACCTAGAAATCTCCTGTATACCCACTTTTTCTTGTTTCCAGATGAGATTAAGGCTTTCCCCCTCCATAGAAAGGTAAGAGCCAACCATCTTAAAGCAAAGGTGGAAGAAATACAACGTCCAGAAAAGAAATTCCCAAAATGAAGTGGCAGCCAGGCAGAGTAAAGAAAGATCGTTCCCTCAATATATATAGCCTGGGTATACTAAGGTGAACAAGTCTTCATGACTATATCTCCATGATAATCTAACCTTTCTTGGTCTATTTCCCGGTTACTTAAATCACCCATTATCCAAACTTTGAGATCTAGGAGGAGGTGTCTTGCCACTTCATTTACCAATCTACTCATTCCTTCATTTGTACTTGATGCACTCCTGCTCTTAGTCAATATGGTTCCTTGGAGGGGTGTAGGCAAACTGCATGATCATGCACTTCCTTTCCATGCTAATTTTATCCATCATGTAATGTGAAGGACCCACATTTAAATTTGTGTAGAATGTCATAATCAATATATACTAAGTTACTGTATTGGTACACATATCTCTCTTTACCTGAGTTTCAAGGGTGTTAGCATACTGCTGGAGAACAGGGATATCTGCTGCACTACTATAAACAAACTGCATTTCCTCTTTTGTTAGTTCTATGCTGATACGTACATTCTCCTCATCTGAAATAGATATAAAAAATTTTGTATTCAGCTTGTGACAGAAAATACTAATGTTTCCACATAAATAGCTCAACCCATTTAAGAATAATTCTGACCTTTCCCAAGACTGAAGTTAGGGTGCTATGAGTTTCCTTGAAACAACATGGTCACTGTAGATCTGCAATGCTTTTGGATAAATTCTCATAGCCTTTGCATCTATCTAACTATATCTCTGATGCCCATTTCCTCCAGGAACTTCAATCAAGGGGGTGGCCATGGGAAAAATCTTTGCTTATTCCTGTCCTTACATGCCTCCACTACATATATACACCAATCCATAAAGTCTTCCCCATGTCTCTCCCTCCAGTACTTCCCCTCTATTTCCCCATATCATAGGTAGTCCTTCTCTCACACCAACCCCTTAAATCATACTTTCATACACTCTCCAAGACTTTGCATAGTTGGATCAAATATATACAGCCTCTCAGCACACTTACCACACTGAAAAGAAGCATTCCCCAAATTTTTCATCTTTACAATCAGTTTCCCTATTTTTCAAAGCACTTGAAACATGTAAAAGCCTGGAAACTGGCCTTCACTTTGTGTTTCATTAATATTGTTCCTACTGTAGATGCAGCAAGTCTTATGCTACTAAAATTGGATTAGATTTCACTCTTATTTAATATTAAACTCCCTTACCACTTCTAGTTTTACAATGAAATGTATGTAATTTATGGCTTTTCTCTGTAACCTCTCATTAATAATGATGGCACCTGACACCCTTTTACCCATCCTGAAAAGCTTGTAAACTAAGTAAACATTGTCAAAATAAACATCAGGAAATCAATGAAATATGAAAAAATATTTGAAATCTATCCATGGGAGTCCCCTGTATTTCTTTTTAACATTTTCCCTTGGCAAAACAAAACAAAAAATATCCACCCTCAAGTGACATGAGAGAGCAGAAGAGGGTGTTTTGAAATGGTTTGGGCACATGGAGAGAATGAGTGAGGAGAGATTGACCAAGAGGATATATGTGTCGGAGGTGGAGGGAACGAGGAGAAGAGGGAGACCAAATTGGAGGTGGAAAGATGGAGTGAAAAAGATTTTGTGTGATCGGGGCCTGAACATGCAGGAGGGTGAAAGGAGGGCAAGAAATAGAGTGAATTGGGGTCATGTGGTATACAGGGGTTGACGTGCTGTCAGTGGATTGAAGCAAGGCATGTGAAGCGTCTGGGGTAAACCATGGAAAGCTGTGTAGGTATGTATATTTGCGTGTGTGGACGTGTGTATGTACATGTGTATGGGGGGGGGGGGGGTTGGGCCATTTCTTTCGTCTGTTACCTTGCGCTACCTCGCAAACGCGGGAGACAGCGACAAAGTATAAAAAAAAAAAAAAAAAAAAAAAGTGACATGCCATATCTAGTGCAGTTGGTCATTTCTTTTTCCTAAATATTTCATTAACATGTTACAGCTACGGTGAGCTAAAACAAAAAATAGTAAAAGTGCAAAGCAGTCATTCAGGCATACCAGAAAATCAAATTTGGCCCAAGACCTCAAGATTGTAAATTTATTCTGCTCACATGAGAAAATGAACCCTTCACACTGCTCACCACCTTTGGCCAGCCTTCTCTACCTTTCCATATGAATCAAATCATATTTAGAATAGACTATCACACAAGGAGGGAAGCTGACACTCAGCAAAAAAGTGATGAAAACAAGGTAGGGGCAGAAAGAACATGAACATTACAAAATTTTTTAACATCTGTACATTCATTAGTGTTACCAGAGAGTATCTGCACATGGTTATATAACGAGAAAGAAATCCCTTCAGCAAGACTGTGTCATTGTCAAAGTCCGAGAAAGAAACCCCTTCAGCAAGACTGTGTCATTGTCAAAGTCCATCATTCCCATTCTTGCATGGAGTACAGCATTGATGCAGCAGGAGCTATACAAGATTGGGATTGTACAATAATACTACAAGAAATCTCTTTGTCTATCAACTTTAACAACTCTTACTTCCATGCGGTGGAATTAATTTAAAGCACTTAGCTCTCAGAAATATCTTCAACTTAATGTCCAGAGTGAAGAAATAAACATTCACACCATTATATTGTTTCTTGGTTATACATTCTGTCCATTAACTTGATAGAAAAATAAAGAAAAATGTCTTCATTCACTTCCTCACTCACATGCAACTTAAAATAATTCCCTTAAAATTTCTGAAATACCACAATACATTCACTACACATATCTGTCACATTATACTTTATCCATATGCGAAATGGCACAAATGAAGATTTTCTTCAAAAGCTATCAGCTGCCAATTTCCTAAATGTAAACAAGAACAGAATCAATGAGAAAAAACAACACAAATCAGTAAAGCAGAATAGGAGATTTGTATATGCCATACAAACCCATACCCTGGGAAGAGCTTACTACACAGATTAATACATGATAATCACCTCTGTCCTTATCTCCTTGCACAGTCTGGTTGTATTCCATTCGAAAAGTGAAGGCTTCAAGGATGAAGGCCACCACAACTGACATGACAACCATCATCACTAAGTAGAAGAGCATAAAATAAAGCCTGGACCACTCACTTGTCACTGCTGCGTAACCT
This sequence comes from Panulirus ornatus, assembly GCF_036320965.1. Classification (NCBI taxonomy): domain Eukaryota; kingdom Metazoa; phylum Arthropoda; class Malacostraca; order Decapoda; family Palinuridae; genus Panulirus; species Panulirus ornatus. The sequence goes on from NC_092291.1 coordinate 10,959,501, forward strand.
GATAAAAAAAATTTCATGTTTATCACTATGATGATGTGAAAATATTCTGAATTATTAGAGAAACTAACTGAAATCTTAATAAAATAGTCTCAATAAGTGCTACAATTAAGTCTGTTTCCGAGCCATTTACTCACAGAAATACCACCTTGATAACTGGGCTCATAAGGAAGAAATACGTTGAAATGCCTTATCATAAAAGGAAACAAAAACAGCATGTATCATCCTCATAAGGGAAAAATCCTTTTGTATCACCACTTTACCTTCCATTATGATAAACCAGTTGTTTACCACAGTCAATTCAAACAGTGTGACTCCAGCTATAAACAGGTTGTCAAAATTGTTGAGAAAATAATAGTCCACATAAACTGTGGTGTTGTCATATTTGTAGAACTGTTCTACAGTTGTGTTACTGCAAGTAAAGAAAAGATAAAGTATTAAGTACTGTACAGAAGAGTGCCACTTATTCTCGGGGCTTTATTCAGTTATATAAGTGTTACTCTCACCATAAACAATTTCATCACAAACAAAATCATAGACAAATTTTCTATGCCCCAGAACTTTGTATAATTGAAGTGTGCTTTGCAAAAAGTTGAGCATAAATGTTCTGCATATGTGTAATCAGAATATGGGAATCAGTTTCAATCATGGTATGTGAGTTCTACTGCTCATCACATGATGTGGAGTGTGATGTCAAGTATTTTTTGCATGAAACTGTCATGGGTACAGTGTCGTGTTGCTGCCACTAGTACTATGCATGGGCTACAGATAGGGTTGTACAGAGGAGGGTGGATGTGTTGGAAATGAAATGTTTGAGGACAATGTGTGGTGTGTGGTGGTTTGACTGAGTAAGTAATAAAGGGGTACGAGAGATGTGTGGAAATTAAAAGAGTGAGGCTGAGATAGCAGGAGAGGGTGCGTTGAAATGGTTTGGACATATGGAAAGAATGAGTGAGGAAAAATTGACAAAGACAATATATATGTGTAAGAGGTAGAGGGAACAAGGAGTAGTGGGAGACCAAATTGGAGGTAGAAGGATGAAGTGAAAACCATTTTGAGCAATTGGGGCAAGAACATACAGGAGGGTGAAAGGCGTGCAAGAAATAGAATTGGAACAATATGGTATACCAGGGTCAACGTGCTATCAATGGACTGAACCAGGGCATGTGAAACATATGGGGTAAACCATGGAAAGGTCTGTGGGGCATGGATGTGGATAGGGAGCTGTGATTTTGCTGCATCACACATGACAGCTAGAGACTGAGTGTAAATGAATGTGGCCTTTTTTGTTTGTTTTCCTTGCATTACCTTGCTGAAGCAGGGGGTAGCAATGCTGTTTCCTGTGGGGCGGGGTAGTGCCAGGAATGGACGATGGCAAGCAAGTATGAATATGTACATGTATATATGTATGTCTGTTTATAAGTATGTATATGTTGATATGTATATGTATGCATATGTGTGTGTATGGGCATTTATGTATATATATATGAGTGGATGGGCCATTCTTTGTCTGTTTCCTGGTACTATCTTGCTGACGTGGGAAGCAGCAATCAAGTATAATAAATAAATAATATAATACCTAGCAAGCAAAGAATATTTAACGCCTTCGTTATGAAATAAATATCCTCCCAATATGGTCCATAAGTATACAAGAAATTGCAATCACAGAACTAAGAGGCAAAAAATTTGCAAGGTCCTATCTTCATAATTCAAAGTAAAATACTCACACACAGCAGTTCTTCATATCATATTTGGAAAAAAGTTCCATTCCTATGATTGCAAAGAAATAGTAAGTGATGATGATGACAACAATGGCTGACATGATGCGTGGGGTCAGAATAACTAAGGTTTGGAAGACATCTCTGTACCGTTTCCTCATCCTAAACAATCTCAAAAGCCTGCAAGAAATTCATACAAAATTATCTCTAGTACTTACTATCTTAACCGATGTATAACATGAATATACAAGAATACTAATAAGCACTGTGTACTACCACATACCAAGAATGTAGTTAATTCACTGAATAATGAATATTCATTTAATCTTTAAACCTGCTCCAAGCAAATCCATCAAAAGTAAGCCTACCATAAAACTAGAAGCTTCACTGAATATGTGTAGATCAACTTAATCTTCAGATTTTTCATGCACATCCCACAAAATTTAAAAATATGTACAAAATGAGTTTTGCCAGTGCTTACAATAAATGGATAGACAACATTAGATACACTGATGGCATAAACCAAGACATGATAGACAAATACCATACTGAAGTAGTAAATAAAACATATATTATAACTCTGACTGAATTCCTACAATCTCGGTTTTCTTTCAAAAATACATTAAGGTAAAAAATGCAAAAATCACTGTAAGAAAGATACGAAGTACAAAAAGCAGTAATATGAGGAATAAAAGAAACCAAGTTTGAGGATGTAAGTTTAGAAAAGTGGTTTTACTCTAAATGGGTGTATTGTGACTGCAACAAGGAGGACTTTTCAAAAAATTAAGAAAATGAGGACTGCTAAAAGAAAATCACAGCAAAAGGGAATGATAACAGATTCAATACTGATAGTCAATGCTATCAGAATTGACTGAATTCTGTAAAAGGAGTGCATCAATTATTTTTCAATTTAACTTTTTCAATGGTTTGCCAAATGCACATTAAAATGATCCTTGGAACAGTAAGTTCAAGGAATCTGTGCCATTGTCATATTCCATTTCTAAAAAAAATTCACCCATAAAAATATTACCTGCATTACATGCTACTTTTCTTCATAAAATAGATTTGCATTTGTTTCAGAACCTCAGTATAGGATCTATTCTTTCTGCTGAATACAGGTCAGGGGTCGATGTTTGAGTATCATTAAGACCAGTAATCATGCATATAAATGATTACATGTGTAAAACATTTCATGATTATTAGGGGTTGAAAGATTGTTTGGGTATCATTAAGACCAGTCATTATGCATATAAAAGATGGCAAGTACAAGATATTTTGTGATTATTTACTTTATAATTTCTTGGTATCTGTAGACTCAAGAGGTCCGTCTAAACCAACGATGAAGTTGGTGGAGTCCTCCAAGGAATAAGTCTTTGGAAATTTCTCTAACCTGGCCACCAAATGAATGTCTTAATAAGTTTTGGGGTTAGGCTTTCTGCCTGTGTAAGGTAAGTAAGATACCTCCTTGCCATGTAACTACAGAGATAAAAAACTGGATTTCCTAAACAGATGCTGTAACTAAAGTTGAGACACTGTAACCTTGTTTCAGGCTGCTGAAGTAAGTTTTGCAAAGCTGTTTCCCTAAAAGTACACAAGAAACCCATCCAAATGCACAAATCTAACCCAATCCATGTAAATGTCTAACGAATCAGATGAGACTTTTCATGAATGATGACAAAACATACTTCTAGAAGGATATTCTGGATGTGTAACCCTTGTCAGGCACAAGGATTGCAAATAATAAGAAAATCACCCATATAACCAAACTTTTTCAGAGCACTCTTGTCAATCCTCTAAATGAGACCACACTTAGTAACACAACTCACTCTGGCTCTGTCATTCCTTACATGGTCAACTTCCCCCACACCACATACTGTCCTCAGGCATTTCACTTCCAACAAGGCTGCCCTTCAATTCTTCTGCATTTAGGGCCCAAGATTCACACCCATACATTTTTGGGCCTACTTTACCTTCAAACATACCTATTTTTGCCTTGACAGACAATGAACTCACTTTTCACATACTCCTCAATGCAACTACAACCTTAACCCCCCCCCACCCAATGACCCACTTCAGACCCTGAGTTTTATTCAATGCCACGTCTACTCCCACATAACTAAAGCACTAACTAAACCATTCTGTCTTGAATCTCTGCTACACCTCATTATCTTACTTTTGTTAAACTCTGAAGTTTCTCTGTTGACACAGTAACTCAAACTCAGACAACAACTTCAGAAGTTCCACTCTTGAATATGTCATCACTGTTGTGTCATTTGCAAGAAGCTAATTTACCTCTCAGGTTCTCCGACTCGCAGCATACTGTAGACCAGCCGCTAACACTTTTCAGCTATTCTATCTATTAGCTATCTGACAGTTTTCAGCTATTCTATCTATTATCTATCTATAGCTCTGTCATCCGTTCCCTCTGGGAACTCCCATCAATGGGCTGGCCACAGCAAAAGTCTCCACTTATCCCTGTCCTTACATGTCTCCCTTGCATACACCATTTCATGCGTTCTTCCAATCTATTTCTCCTGTTTTTAGTTCCTTAAAAAATATACAGCATCTACATACAGTCATGTGTGGTAACTAATACTAAAAGTCCAGTGTTCACTAATGAACATCACCGTACATAACTGCCTAAAGTTCACAAATGCCGGGTTTAGACTCGGGTAAAAGACCATATCAACAATGAATCACTATACACAAGAGAAAGTGCTCCCAGGAAATACAGCCATCACTAAAAAATTATTATTAGGCTAGAAGCTTGAGTAAAATTCCTCACTCAAATCTGAGAAAAACTTACCAAGAACAACAATCTTCTGTTTGTGTTCATCATGAGCCAATTAAGACACATGAGATAATGTAAGCTACATCAAAGACAGGCAAGATTTGCATAACTTTCCAATGCTGATAAATTCTTAAAAAAGTACTATGTTGAAAATATGGTGTAACTTGCATAAAATACATGAGAACAAGAACCACTAGTACCATGTTAAAAAAATCATTCCGAGGTTTAAACAGCCACATTTGCAAAACATCAATTGTGGGCTATGTCATGGACTGGATAATCTAATTTGACATAACCTTCATATCATGTGATCAGTTCTTGATAACATCATGAAGGTAAAGTCTTATCTGAAAAGCTTGATGTAAATAAAATCTCAGATCCATTTCAGCCATCAGCTGTAATGGATATAACCAGCATTCAGTACCATCTACATAAGTGGTTTTACTGAGGGCAGAATCTAGCACTTTCACTTTATTCTAAATCTCTTACCCAAAAGATTCTTTTAGCTCTGGAAGCTCCAAAGAGACAATCTGAGTTCTTAGATGTGAGAGCTTACTAATCTTTCAATTGTATAAATAAAAAAAATCAATAAGTGCAGGATGAAGACTATGAGGGATACTGATATATAAAGAGGATGAGAATGTTTCCTTACCTCAGTGGTCTCAGTATTACAACATAAAAGAAGGAACTGGCAAATGTCTCTGCGATGATACCAGCAACTGACAATATTGTGACAATGAAGTCATATACATTCCAGCCAGAGTGGAAGTAGCAGCTAAGTCCAAGCCCACTCATTTTCAAGATAGCTTCTACAGCATAAACTGCAAACAGACAAGTAAGGGTCTCATCAGTGCTCAAAACTGATTTATGTGCACAACTTTTGGAGATCTGAGAGGAGGGGATTATTAATATCTTTAAGATGCATACTGTTTCCATTCTGTCCAGAGTATGAATAAAAATGATTAAGAAATACTGAACAATGCAAAAAAGAAAATCAACTGCAAAGAATGCTTCACTATGCATAATCATAATTACCTATGAATGTACACCACAATGTTACATAAAGAAGTAACACATTTATCTGTTTAGAACAAAACATAAATTGCAATCAATATCAGTTTGCCTTCTCAGCAGGAGGCAGGTAATTAACCAATATTTTTATCATATAAATTTTCATTCTATCATTTTGATACTTCTTCACCATTTCCCATGTTGCAAGATAGCTCAAGGCATTGTCAAAGACTTAAACTATCGCTAATAATGTAGAGAAACAAGACCCCCTTCTCACAGCCATGCCCCCAGACCTTTTGGTAGACTTCCCTGATCACTTCCTATACCCTGGTTCAGCCTAATGACAGCACATCACACTTGTATACCACATCACTCTAGTCCACTCTATCCCATATACTCCTCACATAGTCCTACTCGTTCAGATCCCAGTAACTTTAAGCATCTTTCACACTATCCTTCTATCTCATCCTCAGTCTCCACCTCCTTATTCTCTTCACTTCTCATACATATATCCTCTTAGTGATTTTCTTCTCACTCATCCTTGCCATACATCCAAACCATTTCAGCACACCCTGTTCAGCTCTCTCAAACATACTCTACTTAGTACCACACCTCTCTCTTACTCTATCATTCCTTCATTTCATCCTCCTCACATCACATGTTGTCTTCAAGAATTTAGATTCCAACACATCTATCCTCTTCGATATAAGGCCCAATTCACATCTATACAGCACTGTTGAACTACTATTCTGATAAACACACATCTTTGCTCTAACACATGCTATACCTCTTTTTCCATACACACTTAATGACCCAGGATCTTTAATCCCCCATAATTCACATCAGCTTCTAGTTTCATCTGTGCCATGACCACTTATAGGTATCTGAAACATTTCACTTCCTCCAGGTTTTCTCCATTTACATTCACTCACACCATCGAGTGTTTCCCTTGCTAAACCTCAAAAACTTATTTTCATTCATGCTGACTCTCAACCTCCTCCTTTCACACACTCTCCTAAGCTCAAACACCAGCATCTGTAAATTTCTCACTTAAGTCTGCCACCAGCATCATGTGACCTGCAAATAGCAAATAACTAATCTCCTAGGACTTAAGTCTGCCACAAGCATCATGTGACCTGCAAATAGCAAATAACTAATCTCCTAGGCCCTGCACCCCAACAAACTGCAGATATGCCCCTCTCCTAGACCTCACATTTACCGCTCCTTATCACTCCATACATAAAGAGAATAAACAGCCATGGTGTCATCACACACACCATCTACACAGACCTGGCTTCACCTGGAACCACTTATCTTGTTCCCTTCCAACTCATAGACATGCCTCACTCTCTTGATAAAAACTCCTCACTGGTATTCCTCACACTAAACTTATTCTTATCACCTCCTACAGAGCACTGTGACCAACCCTATCATATGCTTTCTCTATATCTATAAAAGACATACAAAGTCTATTTCTCTATTTCTCAAAACAAATATCTAAAGGCAAGCACTGTGTCCATGCATCCCCCACTACTTCAGAAGCTACAATGTTCCTCCCTAGTATGATGCTCTGTGCATGCCCTCAATCTGATGCCACAATCTTCTCAATCCCCACTCTCCGAAGAAACTTAACATGTAAACTCATAAGATCTATGTCTCTAATTTGAGCATTCACTTTTGTCCCCTAGTTCTTGTAGTATGGCTTTATACTGACATTCCATGATCCTAGGGCACCTCACCTTGAGTTATACATACAGTGAAAATTTGACTAATCAACAACAATATCACTCCCTTTCTTGTGCAACTCACCTGCAATCCCATCCACTCCAGCTACTTTAACACACCATCTTATGCAAGCTTTCACCACCACTTCTCTTTTCACCAAATCATAAAAATAAAGAGGACAAAATTTTATCATGTGCAACCTCCTACAATGGCAATTTGATCCCAGTATATATAGCAAAATCTTTGTATCATTTACAGCTTACCTACTACAAAGAAAATTTGATCCCATGTAACATGAAGATCATATGTAACAGGCTTTCCACTTGAAGACAATATGATAGTGTTGACTAAAAGGGCCAATGCATTGACGATAATTACTGCATCTGTTGGGAAATACAAAGGGAGATCATCCTCAATGTTTCTATCATTAGAAATACTGAGGATCTTAAACATGCAAAAAGTTGCAAATATGGTAAACAATTACATTAATGATAATGTTATTATTAAAATAATAATAATAATAATAATAATAATAATAATAATAATAATATTAATAATAATAATAATAATAATAATAATCTTTTCTTTTTCTTTTAAACTATTCGCCATTTCCCGCGTTAGCGAGGTAGCGTTAAGAACAGAGGACTGGGCCTTTTTTCGAATATCCTCACCTGGCCCCCTCTGTTCCTTCTTTTGGAAAATTAAAAAAAAACGAGAGGGGAGGATTTCCAGCCCCCCGCTCCCTCCCCTTTTAGTCGCCTTCTACGACACGCAGGGAATACGTGGGAAGTATTCTTAATCCCCTATCCCCAGGGATAAATAATAATCATAATAATACTAATATTTTTCATCTTTTATGTTAGTTGAGAGGGCACAGGCAACTGAAGCCCTAATCAAGGCCATCCCATTAATGCTATATATATTTTTTTTCAAACATTCGCCATTTCCTGCATTAGCGAGGTAGCGTTAAGAACAGACGACTAAGCCTTAGAGGAAATATCCTCACTTGGCCCCCTTCTCTGTTCCTTCTTTTGGAAAATCGAAAACAGAAGGGGAGGATTTCCAGCCCCCTAACTCCCTCCCCTTTTAGTCACCCTCTACGCCATGCAGGAAAAACATGGGAAGTATTCTTTCTCCCCTAACCCAAGGGATAATATATATATATATATCAAGGGAAAGGACAATATGTGGTGTGAGGTGGTTTGATCGAGTAAGTAATGTAAGGGTAAGAGAGATGTGTGAAAATAAAAAGAGTGTGGTTGAGAGAGCAGAAGAGAGTGTTTTGAAATGGTCTGGTCACATGGAGAGAATAAGTGAGGAAAGATTGACCAAGAGGATATATGTGTCAGAGGTGGAGGGAACGAGGAACTGTGGGAGACCAAACTGGAGGTGGAAAGATGGAGTGAAAAAGATTTTGAGTGATCGGGGCCTGAACATGCAGGAGGGTGAAAGGTGTGCAAGGAATAGAGTGAATTGGAACGATGTGGTATACCGGGGTTGACGTGCTGTTAATGGATTGAACCAGGGCATGTGAAGCGTCTGGGGTAAACCATGGAAAGTTGTGTGGGGCCTGGATGTGGAAAGGGAGCTGTGGTTTCGGTGCATTATTACGTGACAGCTAGAGAGTGAGTGTGAACGAATGGGGCCTTTGTTGTCTTTTCCTAGCGCTATCTCACACACATGAGGGGGGAGGGGGTTGTTATTCCATGTGTGGTGAGGTGGCGATGGGAATAAATAAAGGCAGACAGTATGAATTATGTACATGCGTATATATGTATATGTCTGTGTGTGTATATATATGTGTACATTGAGATGTATAGGTATGTATATTTGTGTGTGTGGATGTGTATGCATATACATGTGTATGTGGGTGGGTTGGGCCATTCTTTCGTCTGTTTCCTAGCGCTACCTCGCTAACGCGGGAGACAGCGTTAAATCATTTCAGTACACCCTGGACAGCTCTCAATAATACTGCACTTTCTAATACACTTCATTCTTAGTAGTAAAGGATACAAGGGAACTGTGCAACCAAAAATTTTCTAGGAAAAAATACAAGGAACAGTGACTATAAGCAAGATATCATCCATAAATTAGAATGGAGCTTCTATATTATTTATATTTATTTCATTAAACTTTGTCGCTGTCTCCCGCGTTTGCGAGGTAGCGCAAGGAAACAGACGAAAGAAATGGCCCAACCCACCCGCATACACATGTATATACATACGTCCACACACGCAAATATACATACCTACACAGCTTTCCATGGTTTACCCCAGATGCTTCACATGCCTTGATTCAATCCACTGACAGCACGTCAACCCCGGTATACCACATCGCTCCAATTCACTCTATTCCTTGCCCTCCTTTCACCCTCCTGCATGTTCAGGCCCCGATCACACAAAATCTTTTTCACTCCATCTTTCCACCTCCAATTTGGTCTCCCTCTTCTCCTCGTTCCCTCCACCTCCGACACATATATCCTCTTGGTCAATCTTTCCTCACTCATTCTCTCCATGTGCTCAAACCACTTCAAAACACCCTCTTCTGCTCTCTCAACCACGCTCTTTTTATTTCCACACATCTCTCTTACCCTTACGTTACTCACTCGATCAAACCACCTCACACCACACATTGTCCTCAAACATCTCATTTCCAGCACATCCATCCTCCTGTGCACAACTCTATCCATAGCCCACGCCTCGCAACCATACAACATTGTTGGAACCACTATTCCTTCAAACATACCCATTTTTGCTTTCCGAGATAATGTTCTCGACTTCCACACATTCTTCAAGGCCCCCAGAATTTTCGCCCCCTCCCCCACCCTATGATCCACTTCCGCTTCCATGGTTCCATCCGCTGCCAGATCCACTCCCAGATATCTAAAACACTTCACTTCCTCCAGTTTTTCTCCATTCAAACTCACCTCCCAATTGACTTGACCCTCAACCCTACTGAACCTAATAACCTTGCTCTTATTCACATTTACTCTTAACTTTCTTCTTCCACACACTTTACCAAACTCAGTCACCAGCTTCTGCAGTTTCTCACATGAATCAGCCACCAGCGCTGTATCATCAGCGAACAACAACTGACTCACTTCCCAAGCTCTCTCATCCCAACAGACTTCATACTTGCCCCTCTTTCCAAAACTCTTGCATTTACCTCCCTAACAACCCCATCCATAAACAAATTAAACAACCATGGAGACATCACACACCCCTGCCGCAAACCTACATTCACTGAGAACCAATCACTTTCCTCTCTTCCTACACCTACACATGCCTTACATCCTCGATAAAAACTTTTCACTCCTTCTAACAACTTTCCTCCCACACCATATATTCTTAATACCTTCCACAGAGCATCTCTATCAACTCTATCATATGCCTTCTCCAGATCCATAAAAGCTACATACAAATCCATTTGCTTTTCTAAGTATTTCTCACATACATTCTTCAAAGCAAACACCTGATCCACACATCCTCTACCACTTCTGAAACCACACTGCTCTTCCCCAATCTGATGCTCTGTACATGCCTTCACCCTCTCAATCAATACCCTCCCATATAATTTACCAGGAATACTCAACAAACTTATACCTCTGTAATTTGAGCACTCACTCTTATCCCCTTTGCCTTTGTACAATGGCACTATGCACGCATTCCGCCAATCCTCAGGCACCTCACCATGAGTCATACATACATTAAATAACCTTACCAACCAGTCAACAATACAGTCACCCCCTTTTTTAATAAATTCCACTGCAATACCAGTAGTGTACTAGTAGTGTGAAAATTAATAAGACACCCTTTTATGAATGCAAAAATGCGTAAAGGATGCCAATTAAGAAATTGAACAAAACACAAGACAGAAAAACAGTGCCATTTTTTTCCTTTACATTTGATGTTCCAGTCATGGACAAAAGTACACATCAAGGCAGGCCTTAACTGAAATACAGTGAGGATTATGAGACAGAAAAAGAAGACACAAGGGGAAAAAATGCAGGTAATAGCTCAGGGAATTATCTAGCCCAAAAACCATTTTGTTTTAAAACTGAAATATTACATGATGAAACATTTTGATACTTGAAAAAATCACAGAAAATATCTCATAATGCATCTCCAAGCCGACAAATACCCAATAAATATGGACCAAATAATAAGAATCATTTAAAAGAGTAATGACTAATTTCTTATTTCCAGGCCTTAATGTCTGCCAACATATATTTCAGCCACAGTATTGAATTCAACTTGAAAAATTGTCCTTGTACTGAGGTTTTCAAGCAAATTAAGGGTAATATCGAAAATCACAGGTAATAATAGTTCAGGGAATTTTTTAGCCCTAATTGCTTTTTTCATAACTGAAATACGACATAAAGAAATGCTTCTAAACTTCAAACAATCCTAGAAAATATCTCATAACCCCAAGCACACAGATAACCAGTAGATACAAACTGAATAATCACAGACTCTTCTAAAAGAGTAACCACTGATTACTTATTTACAGGTCTTAATCTCTGCCAACATATATTTCAGCTCCAGTTTCAAAATTAGCATGAAAAATAGTCCTTATGCTGTGGTTTCTAAGCAAATCTATTACCCTAACACAAATACCAAGAAAATGACCATTTTGTTTTAAAACTGAAATATAACTTAACAAAATGCATCTATACATGAAATAATCACAGAAAATATCTTATAACACTTCCCCAAGCCAACAAATAACCAATAAATACGAACCAAATAATAAAAGAATCATTCAAAAGAGTAACGACTAATTACTTATTTAGAAACCTTAATGTCTGCCAGCATATGCTTCAGCCACAGAATTGAATACGTGAAAAATTGTCTTTGTACTAAGGTTTTCAAGCAAATCTATTACCCTTTAAAAAATACCAAAAATTGCATATAATAGCTCCAGGAATTTTTTAGCCCAAAATCTTTTTTCTTTTAAAATTGAAATATTACATAATGAAATGCTTCTAAACTTCAAATAATCCCAGAAAATATCTCATAACATTTCTCCAGGCAGGAGTGGTACCCAATAAATATGAACTGAATAATCATAGACTCTTCTAAAAAAAATAACCATTAACTACTTATTCACAAGCCTTAATCTCCATTGACACATATTCTAACTCCAGTTTCAAATTCAGCATGAAAAATAGTCCCTAAGATGTGGTTTTTCAAACAAAAATACCAAAAATTGTAGGTAACAGTTCAGGGAATTTTTAGCCCAAAAACCTTTTTGCTTTAAAATTCAAATATGACAATGAAAGTCTTCTATACTTCAAATAAATACAGAAAATATCTCATAAAGCTTCCCAAAACCATGAGATGCTTAATAAATATGAACCAAATATTCACAGAATCTTCTAAAACACTAACCATTAATTACTAATCTACGGGCCTCACTGTCTGCCAACATATATTTCAACCCCAGATTCGAATTAAGCATAAAGAATAGTCCCTATACTAAGGTTCAAGGAAATCTATTACCTTCACAAAGATACCAAAAATTGCAGGTAATAGTTCAGGGGAATTTTTTAGCCTAAAATCCTTTCTGTTTTAAATTGAAATACGACATAATGCAATGCTTCTATATGTTCTATCAGTAATACTTATCTTAACATACTGACTGTAATGGTGATTTCAAAATCATAATTACTACTTTGTGTACATTGTATGGTATCACAGAGCAATCATTTACATCCCAGTGCATATAATGCACATGTAAGACTTAAAATAGTGTCAAAAATCTAAAAGCATCTTAAATTATTGCATAGCTGACTAACATGCCTCATTCACTTGAAGGTACCTGGAAGGTTCACCCTTACAGGCAGAGGTATCATTAAACTGCAATGACATCACAAACCCATGAAAAGATCAAAATTCTCTAAAAACCACCTTCCCTCCTCCCTGTTGCACGCATGCCTTACTCACCTGGTAAAATCTCCTATTTGCAAAATATACTCATAGCACTTTTCACAAGGTCACTCTCTGTCAATCATATCACATGCTTTCTCCAGATCTATAAATGCTACATATAATTCACTTTCTTTTTTAAAAAATTTTTCTATACTTACTTACCGTGTCCCGCATTAGCAAGGAAGCACTAAGAACACCTCAACAAATGGCCTTATTTGATCGCATCCATTTATTTTTTCCCATACTTATTTCAAACACACACTCAGACCATCATCTGTTCAAACTTCCACTGCTTCCATTAGAAGAAGCTCTCAGAGCCATGACAAATTTTTAATGCACATCATATACAGACAGAACTTCCCAAAGAGTATTCTCCTAACTTCAATTACATGTATGTTCTTAATCCATATATACTCCTGGAAGTAACAAACACCCTGCTCCCCCTTCCTAAATCCACTTGTTCTTCACCCACAATGTGTAGTCCTATACTTTACAGATTTGCCTTATTTTTTGAATTGCAGTATTATTCTTAATTCTATGCTGAATAGCACAAACTTTATCACTTACAATATGTTAAAAGCTGAAATATCAAAACTTGTCATTCAAAAACATCACAACTGAATGATTACTCACAGATAAAGAAGTCAAACCACTTCCATAAGACCAGTCTCCTGATGAGGTAAAAGCAGCCACGTAGGGGATTGGGAAACTCATTAAACCAGGGATCAGGAGGTTGATAAGTCTTCCACCTGAATCCACATATTTCATATATATTGTAAAATTCAGAAAGACTTAAAAGCCCTGATTCAGAGCGATTTAATGCCTTAAACATGAGGTATGCATCTCGATGACCTGTGGAAAACAACTATTTTAAATACATGCAGAGGAATAAACATCAAACCTTGAATTCTCAATTAAATAACTGCAGTATTCATTTGGAATGCTAATCTGTATTTCCTATTAATAATTTCAATTCAGTCTAATCTTTCTATCACTTCTATCTATATCTCTCATGTCCATTCCCTTTGGGAACTTCCTCAAAGGGGTGTCCAGGGCAAAAGCCTCCTTAACTGGTGAACTCCAGTGCTGCTTGTTAGCATTTAGGGCCTCTCCCTTAAAAGGTCACTAGCAGAGGGCAATTCTAGCAGTGTTTCCAGAGGCTCATACCTAATGTTCCTACCAATGACTTCTACTTAACGTGTCTACTTCAAGTTCCTCCCCAGTGTTCTAACCTACTAATTTTATCTAATGCTCCTGCCTCCATGTTCCTGCCAACTACTCCTACCTGATGTTTCTAGCTAGTGCTCCTTCCTAAAGTTCCTACCTACTCCTTCTAGCTATTGCTCCTACCACTTTGTCTAAAGGCAGGACCAGAGAACAGCGCTCAAAACAGGAAAATCTAGAGTAACAAAGAATACGTTGTGTGAATTTAGTGTTGTCAAGTGCTATGCATGACGAGAGAGTGCCTATGTATGTGGACAGAATGCCTGCAGTACATGTAGGGGTGAGGCAGAAAGATAAAACCTGGGTCAGTGAGTGTAACTTGACACTCTATGGAGTGCTGGCTCACTAAGCTACCGTCAGTAAGCCTCCCAATACAAAAGTGGGTAGTATCGGATGTATACCTCCCTGGTCGGTGGTTACTTACCAATCAGCATGTACCAACTACCACCTACTTTGATATCTGAAATACTGGTTGATCTCAAATGCTCATGGACTCAATACCAAGGGAGAAGCATTCTTTTGCCTAGTGATGATTCTTTTCTAACCTTATCAGTAAGTTGAGGGATAACCATCACATATTTGAATTGGATGAAAAATATTACAGTTGAAAAAGAAAAGAAGAAAAAAGTACAGATACTAAAACTTAAAAGATGACATGTTGGTAATTAGAATATGACATAAAACCTGAGGAGAGCTCTAACTGTTGCCATAATCCACTAACCAAATAGCATCACAACCACCAATCCTTTCTCTCTAACTAGAGACAATAAATCATTCATTTATAATAGTGGTATATGTTTGGCAGCCTTCTATCTATCAAAAGAACAAGTATCTAGTAGCATTTCATTCATTCATACTGGAGCCAAATGCTTGGGAGCCTTCTCTATATCATAGCACAAGTATTTAGTAGTATTTAAAGGAATGCAATGTCAAATCTGCTTCAATTCTTTTGAATCTACATCCCCTAAAATCTTGAGACTCAAGTAGTTACCTTTACCCAACTTCAATAGAAGTTTTATTAAAATGTACCTTAAACAACTTTAACACTGAGGTGTACAAGTGTATAAATACTTTAAAACTGAGATTAGAAGACAAGCGTTTCACTGTCTTTTAAAAGGGAAGCATGGTTACAAGGTCAACTGATGTATCATGACGCTATTTACAATACTATGTATCAAAGTATATACTTTTATATCTTCATTTATCATGTATAAAATATGGTTATCAATAAAATAAATTATATGCCATACTTGTTTAACATCTCTACACTTTTAAAGTTGTGTACCTCCCAGTAAAATAAGTGATTATTACCCACTTGTATTAGGTCTAAAGAACTTCAGTAGTCCCTCGAAGTGCCTGAATGGAATATGTGTTGGCTGAGACCTTGTCACAAGCAGGCAAAAGGCAAACTGACAAGCCTTACGCTTATGAACCAGCAATTTTCTGAACTTGTCCTTCTCAATATCACTAAATACTACAAATACTACAGCCAGCATCTGAAACAAACAGAAGATTTTTTGAAGAAAAATATAACTTAACCAAATCAATTCTTTTTCATATTCATCCAAACCACATCACTGCAATGCAATTCCATTTCAAAAGAATATGACTATGGAATGAAAACATGAAAAAATGTCTCAGATTCTTATCTGTACAAGAATATATTACTTGTCTAATGGGAGGTGAGTTTGAATAGAGAAAAACTGGAGGAAGTGAAGTGTTTTAGATATCTGGGAGTGGATCTGGCAGTGGATGGAACCATGGAAGCGGAAGTGGATCATAGGGTGGGGGAGGGGGCGAAAATTCTGGGGGCCTTGAAGAATGTGTGGAAGTCGAGAACATTATCTCGGAAAGCAAAAATGGGTATGTTTGAAGGAATAGTGGTTCCAACAATGTTGTATGGTTGCGAGGCATGGGCTATGGATAGAGTTGTGCGCAGGAGGATGGATGTGCTGGAAATGAGATGTTTGAGGACAATGTGTGGTGTGAGGCGGTTTGATCGAGTAAGTAACGGAAGGGTAAGAGAGATGTGTGGAAATAAAAAGAGCGTGGTTGAGAGAGCAGAAGAGGGTGTTTTGAAATGGTTCGGGCACATGGAGAGAATGAGTGAGGAAAGATTGACCAAGAGAATATATGTGTCGGAGGTGGAGGGAACGAGGAGAAGAGGGAGACCAAATTGGAGGTGGAAAGATGGAGTGAAAAAGATTTTGTGTGATCGGGGCCTGAACATGCAGGAGGGTGAAAGGAGGGCAAGGAATAGAGTGAATTGGAGCGATGTGGTATACCGGGGTTGACGTGCTGTCAGTGGATTGAATCAAGGCATGTGAAGCGTCTGGGGTAAACCATGGAAAGCTGTGTAGGTATGTATATTTGCGTGTGTGGACGTATGTATATACATGTGTATGGGGGTGGGTTGGGCCATTTCTTTCGTCTGTTTCCTTGCGCTACCTCGCAAACGCGGGAGACAGCGACAAAGCAAAAAAAAAAAAAAAAAAAAAATATTTTCAATAGAAGCCATTGTGACATGGGCAACAAATTGCCAAAATCAGGGTCACCTCAGATTTGCTACATTATAACAGAATACCAGGACCCCTATTTTTGGACTCCAGTATCCTTGAGACCCACCTGAAGTGTAACTACAAGCAGGCAGAGTTCAGTACCACCTGCATAAGTAAATCTGATGTTTTCTAAATTATACATTCGTTACCATCCCTACTATTACTTTTCCTAATAAATGGTTTTGGGTTATTAAAATACTGTTATTATATATTGTCCAGTCAGTGTTTTGATTTTCCATATATTGCAATCTGTTCTACTGTAAAATTTTCTATTCATCACATCATATCTTCCTCTCTCTCTTCATTCTCTATCAATGTACTTATTTTTTTCTGAGAATGTTTGTATTTCTTTCCTTATTATAATTCAATCTATATCTTATTCATGTTTTGTTGTTTCTATGTCCAATAGCTTCAGTTTCACCACAATAAGAACAAAGTTACTCACTTTCATATGTCATGATAGTGGCAATGCCATGCCTCCTTTAACTCAGCTATATGAAGAAATTTGTAACTATCTCCCTTTTCACAGTAATAATACCCTCTGTAAGATCATATACCAGAAGGGTGCCTGTACTTGCCCTGATGTTGCTTACTACAGCTTCTTGCATCAACTGCTTCCAAACTGACACCAGGCTTTGCACAAGATAGGGCATCTGTAACTATATCTATACATTTGTAGCAATCCCTAAGGTAATATATAAATCATTTTGATCTTAATGCTCTTCTGTTAGTTACATAATTTTCAGTTTCCTATTAGATCATTCCCTTTGATTCTCTTGATTTCTTTTTCATTATCTTTTACATTCTCTTCATGTCCCTTTGGTTTTGTTTCAATCAAATTATCTTATTTCTGGTTTGTTTTATCTCATTCACTAGTTTTGTTTTTGTTTCCCTCATTATTTCTAGTGTGACTGATTTTCTCATCACTAATTTTATCAATTCATGTCATATTTTTGTATACTGACTAGTTTCTGAAAGCAAACATCACAAAGAATACTTGTCTGCTACTGCAGTCATACCCTCCACTTTGGAAGTTGTCATGCATGCCCTGTCCACTAACTACACATCCCATCCTAGAATTCATTTTCAAATTTACCCTGTATCACATATTGCAAAATATCAAACACAATACATGGAGCAGACCAATGAGATGGATAGACGGAGTGAAGGAAGATATGTCTTACCTTGGCTTGAATATTTAGGATGGTGAAAGGTTTATGTTGGGTGGAAAGAATTGGAACAATGTGGTATATGGGGAGGACATGCTATCTAATAGGTTGACCCAGGACATAGGATTTACTGGAGTCCATCTGCTTAAGGTAACACCGCAAGTGAAAAGTCAACTTAGGCATGGCTGTATTATTGGAAGTACAGTCTTGTCAAAGAACTTCTCACTCCAAAGGAGTAACACAACCATGGGCTACTTAAGTCCATAGAAAGGTCCTGGGAAACACTAAGACTTTCTTATAAAACGGTCCTAGAGTATTATCAATAACAATAATAATACTAATAATAATAATTCCTCCTCCATGCATATTTGCCATTTCCTGCATTAGCGAGGTAGCGTTAAGAACAGAGGACTGAGTCTTAGAGGGAATATCCTCACTTAGTCCCCTTCTCTATTCCCTCTTTTGGAAAAGTAAAAAACTGGAGGGGAGAATTTCCAGCACCCCCCTCCCACCCCTTTTAGTTACCTTCTATGACAAGCAAGAAATATGTTAGAAGTATTCTTCTCCCCTATGCCAGGAATAAATAATAATAATTACCGGGCCATATGAAGCAATCATGGCAAACCATGGAGTAGTCTGTTGGTCCTGGCTGTGGATGATGATGTCTTGTTTTGGTAAAAACACATGCCAGCTAGAGATAGAGTATGTACAAATAAGGCAACTGATTATCTATTCCTGACACTAACTTGTTTCCGAGGGAAAAGCAAGCAAGCATAAAAGTGAAAATATGCAGTTAACAAGTTTACTACTACCTAAAGGCTTTACTAAATTTTTCTTTCTACATATTCACTTGTGCATTATCTAATAAAACCTCAGCTAATTCTAAATTACAATGAGTTACTAACCAGGTTCATGATGAAATACAGACTGATAGCCAAGAAAGTAATGAAGAATGCAGCACTCCACCGGCTCACTGCATAGGCTGGCATCATCACATCTGGGAAACTTTGACATAGAATAAAAAATTATATCTTAAGGCTAAATAAGAGAGATGACATGAAGAATCTAGAGTCAATTTTTGGGGTTACGAGAGGCTGGTAAGACAGTATTAGTAAATATTAAATACTAGCTGCTCATACAACTAAACTGTTGTGCAAAAACAAACACTTTTTCACATGGTAATGCAAACCACTCATTGGGAAACAGAACACCCAGAAGTTGGCTTTGGAACTCAATTACAGCTGTAGTTGTAACATCTTTTTAAATAATTTAATAAAACCCACTGAATAAACAAAATTCCTTCCAAGAAGACACTCATACTACCTAATCATCTGTAAGAACAAGTAATAAGCTCTTACAATACAGTTCTAATTTTATTCATGACATAGTCTATGCATCAATTCTATTCAACATTTGTTTATACTGATGTTCAAGTTGTTCAGAATCAGTACAGTTCTTGTAAAGCATATGAACTAGAGTAATGAACAAAAATGAAAAAAGCATAATCATGGTCTAGAGTCAGCTATCAGACATATGGAGATCTTCAGTGCCCATACTGCACTAAATTTTGCCGAATGCAAAATTTACTGACTGTATTAAATGTACCTCTTGGAATATCACTGACTGAAAAATATTTATTTATTTATTATTATTTATTTTGCTTTGTCGCTGTCTCCCGCGTTAGCGAGGTAGCGCAAGGAAACAGACGAAAGAATGGCCCAACCCGCCCACATACACATGTATATACATACACGTCCACACACACAAATATACATACTTATACATCTCAATGTACACATATATATACACACACAGACATATACATATATACACATGTACATAATTCACACTATCTGCCTTTATTTGTTCCCATCGCCACCTCGCCACACATGGAATAACAACCCCCTCCCCCCCATGTGTGCGAGGTAGTGCTAGGAAAAGACAACAAAGGCCCCATTCGTTCACACTCAGTCTCTAGCTGTCATGTAATAATGCACCGAAACCACAGCTCCCTTTCCACATCCAGGCCCCACACAACTTTCTATGGTTTACCCCGTACGCTTCACATGCCCTGGTTCAATCCACTGACAGCATGTCGACCCCGGTATACCACATCATTCCAATTCACTCTATTCCTTGCACGCCTTTCACCCTCCTGCATGTTCAGGCCCCGATCACTCAAAATCTTTTTCACTCCATCTTTCCACCTCCAATTTGGTCTCCCACTTCTCCTCGTTCCCTCCACCTCTGACACATATATCCTCTGGGTCAATCTTTCCTTACTCATTCTCTCCATGTGACCAAACCATTTCAAAACACCCTCTTCTGCTCTCTCAACCACACTCTTTTTATTTCCACACATCTCTCTTATCCTTACATTACTTACTCGATCAAACCACCTCACACCACATATTGTCCTCAAACATCTCATTTCCAGCACATCCACCCTCCTGCCCACAACTCTATCCATAGCCCACGCCTCGCAACCATACAACATTGTTGGAACCACTATTCCTTCAAACATACCCATTTTTGCTTTCCGAGATAATGTTCTCAACTTCCACACATTCTTCAAGGCTCCCAGAATTTTCGCCCCCTCCCCCATCCTATGATTCACTTCCGCTTCCATGGTTCCATCTGCTGCCAGATCCACTCCCAGATATCTAAAACACTTCACTTCCCCCAGTTTTTCTCCATTCAAACTTACCTCCCAATTGACTTGACCCTCAACCCTACTGTACCTAATAACCTTGCTCTTATTCACATTTACTCTTAACTTTCTTCTTTCACACACTTTACCAAACTCAGTCACCAGCCTCTGCAGTTTCTTACATGAATCAGCCACCAGCGCTGTATCATCAGCGAACAACAACTGACTCACTTCCCAAGCTCTCTCATCCAGAACAGACTGCATACTTGCCCCTCTTTCCAAAACTCTTGCATTCACCTCCCTAACAACCCCATCCATAAACAAATTAAACAACCATGGAGACATCACACACCCCTGCCGCAAACCTACATTCATTGAGAACCAATCACTTTCCTCTCTTCCTACACGTACACATGCCTTACATCCTCGATAAAAACTTTTCACTGCTTCTAACAACTTGCCTCCCACACCATATATTCTTAAAACCTTCCACAGAGCATCTCTATCAACTCTATCATATGCCTTCTCCAGATCCATAAATGCTACATACAAATCCATTTGTTTTTCTAAGTATTTCTCACATACATTCTTCAAAGCAAACACCTGATCCATACATCCTCTACCACTTCTGAAACCACACTGCTCTTCCCCAATCTGATGCTCTGTAAATGCCTTCACCCTCTCAATCAATACCCTCCCATATAATTTACCAGGAATACTCAATAAACTTATACCTCTGTAATTTGAGCACTCACTCTTATCCCCTTTGCCTTTGTACAATGGCACTATGCAAGCATTCCGCCAATCCTCAGGCACCTTACCAAGAATCATACATACATTAAATAACCTTACCAACCAGTCAACAATACAGTCACCCCCTTTTTTAATAAATTCCACTGCAATACCATCCAAACCTGCTGCCTTGCCGGCTTTCATCTTCCGTAAAGCTTTTACTACCTCTTCTCTATTTACCAAATCATTTTCCCTAACCCTCTCACCTCGACCAAAACACCCTATATCTGCCACTCTATCATCAAACACATTCAGCAAACCTTCAAAGTACTCACTCCACCTCCTTCTCACATCACCACTACTTGTTATCACCTCCCCATTAGCCCCCTTCACTGAAGTTCCCACTTGCTCCCTTGTCTTACGCACTTTATTTACCTCCTTCCAAAACATCTTTTTATTCTCCCTGAAATTTAATGATACTCTCTCACCCCAACTCTCATTCGCCCTCTTTTTCACCTCTTGCACCTTTCTCTTGACCTCCTGCCTCTTTCTTTTATACCTCTCCCACTCATTTGCATTTTTTCCCTGCAAAAATCGTCCAAATGCCTCTCTCTTCTCTTTCACTAATAATCTTACTTCTTCATCCCACCAATCACTACCTTTTCTATTCAACCCACCTCCCACGCCACAAGCATCTTTTGAGCAAGCCATCACTGCTTCCTTAAATACATCCCATTCCTCCCCCACTCCCCTTACCTCCTTTGTTCTCACCTTTTTCCATTCTGTATTCAGTCTCTCCTGGTACTTCCTCACACAAGTCTCCTTCCCAAGCTCACTTACTCTCACCACTCTCTTCACCCCAACATTCTCTCTTCTTTTCTGAAAACCCCCACAAATCTCACCTTCGCCTCCACAAGATAATGATCCAGACATCCCTCCAGTTGCACCTTCAGCACATTAACATCCAAAAGTCTCTCTTTCGTTCAATTATAAAAGTATATAAAATTATGAGCATAATGGGACTGGAAGGGATAGGAGTTGTGAGTTTTGTGATAAATGAACAAGAAATGGAGTGGAGCAAGTGTCTTGATGTCTAGTATTTTATTTGATGAAGGAATGTGTAGTGTAGGAGAGGGAAGTGATTGTTCTCGTGAGTGGGTGGGAGGTTGTGAGGACAGGCGGGTGTGATGATGTCATGGTATGTATGTAATGTTGTGTTATGGTATGGTTTGTAAGTAGTAATGCAAGATCTGGAATAGGGCGTATGTATGAAATGTGTAGGTGGAGGCTTAATGAGTCGTTGTTTCTGGAGCTACCTGTGACACGGAACAGGTGGTGATTAATGTGAGAAACTGAATGACTGTGATGATTGGAAATATCTGAGGTAGAAAAAGTTGGATTATGTGATATGAGCTAATAGGTAATCCAGAGTTGAGGAAAATTGAGTGAGTTTGATGGACAAACATGCAAGGCCAACGTTTTATATTTATAGATTTAGTTCAGGATGAAATGGATTTAGTAATGATTTTTTTTTGTTTGGGTATATCGCGCAAATTATTGCGAGGTAGCGTTGAAAAGAGGTGGCCTTTGAGAATTACTCTGCAATGGCCAAATGTACTGTTTGATCTTTTGGAAAATTCAACAATATATATGTAGGATAGGGAGGATTTCCAGCCCCGCTCTCCTATGGAGTCGATTTACGAAATGAGTTTGAGGAAATGTGGTGTGAGGTGTTTTCGCCATATCACCAAGGGAAAAGAGATTGAAATAAATATAGTATTGAATAAGAAATAGTATTTATATATATGTTTGGGCACATATGTAGAATATATGGCAGTGATTGCAGAGAATAGTGTGGAGTGGAGGGAAGGAGAAAGACTGTCAAAGGAGGAAAAGTATGGGTGATAAAAGATTTTGAAGTTAAATCGGGGACATGACATGAGGTGAAAGGAGGAATAGAGTGAATTAGCAAGACTGCTGAAACTTCAGGGAGTTGGGGCACAGACTGCGTATCTGGCAGCAAGCATTGAACTGGTAACAGAAGGTGTGTGTATTGCGTGGAGTGTAGTCATTGTATGGGGGGGGGTGCTTCTGTAGTTTGAAGCGAAAGACCAGCAATAAGTAACAAACTACACAAAACACAACAATACAGTAAACACTTCAGGAATAAACGATAACAAAAACAAAGAAAAAAATAAATAATATAAGCTTCAAAACTATGAAGGGGAAAACAAAAAATTACAGTTATTTCTGCCCTTCTCAACATGTAAGAAGATAATGAATAAAAAACTTGCACTACTTATGTACTGTAACTTTGTCATTGAAGTGAAAGCAGAGGATACTGCTACACGGCTGAAGTGGTAGGACTACGATTGCATGGACCAAGGCGGTGTATGAATAAAAATACTATGAAAGTCTTTCTATTAATTTCAGTGTTGATGTGAAAACTTGTTAATGCATATCATTTCTTATATGCTTTTATTATGTAATATAAAATGTGTACTAATTGAGTTGCATTCTCTCTGTATTTGCAAGCCCAACTTGCAACTGACTGAGGCACCAAGCCATATGAACAAACATGAATGAATAAATGAATATAAATATATCCTAGAAGGTAGAAAAGTATGGATTTTGCCGATTGTGACTGAACAGGTAAAATCCAAGAGTACGAAAAATGATGACTCCCTATCCACATCCAGGCCCTTTCCCAGCTTTTATATATTTCATATTTTTCAGTTAGTGATATATATGTGTATATATATATATATATATTTTTTTTTTTTTCATACTATTCGCCATTTCCCGCATTAGCGAGGTAGCGTTAAGAACAGAGGACTGGGCCTTTGAGGGAATACCCTCACCTGGCCCAATTCTCTGTTCCTTCTTTTGGAAAATTAAAAAAAAAAGATAGGGAAGGATTTCCAGCCCCCCGCTCCCTCCCCTTTTAGTCGCCTTCTACGACACGCAGGGAATACGTGGGAAGTATTCTTTCTCCCCTATCCCCAGGGAAAAATAAATATATATATATATATATATATATATATATATATATATATATATATATATATATATATATATATATATATATATGTATTACTCACTTGGCAGTTGTCAGAAGCACATAAAGTGAGACAAATCCCTGTTCGAAGGTAGAAAAGTATGGGTTTTGCTGATTAGGACTGAACAGATAAAATCCAAGTGTAGTAAAAATGATGAGGATGAAAAACAAGACTGCTAACACTTCTAGGATGGGGGGCACAGACTGCAGTATCTGCCGCAGGAATCTAACCATGAAAAAGAGAAAGAACAAGCAATAAGTAAACCAAACCTTATCAACAAAACACAAACAACTACAGTATAATACCACTTCATGGAATAAGATTCCCGATTTAACAAAACTGTACAGGCATTTAAGTAAGTGTTATGAAGCTTCAAAACTATGAAGGGAAAAACATCAAAAAATTACAGCATTTATATTCTGCCCTTCTCAAACCATGTTAAAAGCCACAATGATAAATAAAAATAATCTTGCACTACTTGCTACGCATAAACTACTTGTTATATATGAAGAGGAAAAACAAATAACGCATACAAACAGGCTGAACAAATGTAGGTAAAGGTTATCTACCATCTGCTGGACCAAGGCTGTACTAGATATAAAAATACCCTAGTTGAAAAAGTCTTTCCCTTTATATTTCAGTGGAAAACTTGTTAATGCCATATCAATTTCTTTAACTATCTTTTATACATATGTAATGGGATATAAAATGTCTGGATAAAATTATTACATGACTCATCATGATATATTGCAAGCCCAACTGGCCACACTGTACTGATGCTGCCCAAGCCATGATGACTATGCATCAGTTTTCTGCTGGAATAAATGAGTAAACACATACCTTCTGCCACTCATATGAGTCCCTACCCATGCCCACATGTACCAATCATCACTATGCTTAAGCATTAAGCTCGTACCCCTACTACAAATACACCTCCCAAGAGAATAAGGAAGCTCTTCAACCTGAAGGGAAACATTAGAATACTGGATGAACTTGAGCTTGGGTCTGGTCCTTCAGCAGATGCTCGCCATTAAAAGGTTAATAACAGTGCATCAAACTGAAAATTGAATTAATCAGGAAAGCTTTTTCACAGCCAACTAGTTCAATGACAATAATGCATCTCTAGCTGCTAGTACAACAAAACCCTGAAATGTGCCAAATTGGCTGAAAGTAAACAAAATATGCTAGAATATCACCGAGTAGAATAATGTTTGACATAAAATACGAAAAATTTCATAACTAATCAAAGGAAAAATAATCTTTTTGTGTTAGTTCTCTCACAAGATTGGTTACCCAACCACCTATATACATCTTAAATAATGACAAAGAAATATTTCTCTTATGAAATGAGAATATTATCACAAAAGAAAAATTTGTGGAGCTAGCATACTGGTAACAAAGGAGTAACCACTATAAAGAACATGAAAAGAGTCATTTGGATAAATGGGCAGGGTAGTCTGCAGATGAAATTTGTTCTGGTTGCACTTAATGGTGTTAAATTCTGCATACTTGTACAAATCTTTCCTGCACCACCACCTATTGTACTGTTCTTAGGGTAGGGGTGGTGAGCAAGCACTCTCCCACTGTCTAAAGCTTACCAACCAGCAACTTAATACCACATATGCTTGTGTATAGTATGAATTTTTAAGACCAAATCTTTAGGCAAAAAATTAGGGGTCAACCTATACATGGGTAATTGTTTCATTAGGTTAAAATCCATGCATGATGGGAAGGAAAGAAGAGTCAAGCAAATACCTGTACTGATATTTGTTTGGTGTCATATCAGTACATCAAAAGTACCTTATGATTGTATCATATAAAAACTTGTCAAATTTCTGGAAAATATGAAGCAAGACATTAAGAGTATAAATGCAATTTCAACGCAAAGTAATATCAAAAGCTGCAACCATGGTTCTGGTTTATCAACTAAACAGTATGTGGTCTTTGAATAATTTTCAGTTAAAAACTGTTACATCACAAGTATATTTTACCTTAAGTGTGCCAGAATGAATATATTCTCAGAAATAAATAGTAGTTTTGCTGTAATTTGATGTATTTCAATGTAAAATACGATAAAATACATGATGAAAACAAAAGAATTTACTTAACCTTACAATGTTCAAGAGATGTTACTCATATTTTCAAAAGTTTTTGGTTAAAATACTGTTATATTAAAATGATATTCTACTCATACTGTGCTTGATATAATACATTCACGGAAATGTAATATTTTTGCTGAAATGATGTATGTATTACAGTGGAAAGTGGGATAAAATCATGATGAAAACAACTGACTCACTTTTTTTGTTGTTAATTAAAAGATGTTACTATAATCGCTTTTCGAATGATCTTCAATTAAACAAATGTTGCATTACAGTAATACTCTATCCTAACTGACTTGAATAAATACTTGAATGGAAATATACAATATTTTTGCTGAAACTACCCATGTTTCAGTGTAAAATGCCATAACAATAAATGGTAAGCAATTTGCCTTCAGCGCTCAGTGCTTCAGGACCAGCAATCCTCAGTTTATAGGACACAAAGTAATTTTGGCGAGGAAAAGATCTTTATAGCCATAAAATATGGTGCTTTATTACCCTACTTTGTTGTTCCATTACCCTCAAAAACTTGGGTCAACCTATACATGAGGCATATCATAAATCAATGATATCTTGACTAACAGACAAGTACATACGGTAGTTCAATACATTTAATTCACTTTATGTGTACTGCATTTTCAATATTTTTTCAACTTGTGTGTCTCAGACTCATTATACCTGTTCAAGGAACTCACACAAAAAGCGGCATTAAATGTTTTAGTACACTGTGCTACAAAATGCATTATGTAGTTATGTTCACAAATAAAATATATTTTCCGAAACTCACAATGTTATCAAGTTCATAAATCAACTTTTATTACGTCCTCTTTAAACAATCATCAAATGTTGTAATCAATGTCATCCACTAAGTGCTGAGCAGCTGACAAATACCAAACATGGACAATGCAGACATTGCCATATACCCCAATGTAAACAACCAGTCACTCAAACATTTGCCTAACTGCCTTATGACTCTTTATATTACCCTTGATAATTTGTGTGGAAAATCAAATACAAAAAAATTATCATATGTCCTTACATGTATTTGTATATGCAGATCATAGTAAACACAAAGTTCAAGAAATCAACACGATCAATAAAAACCTTACTTAAATTCCCCTTGTAATAGGTGAAACACATCTTGAAATCATCAGTTCTGGTCTATTTTTTAAATAGTTTACCTAAAATTTTCTCCTCAATAAACTTAAATGCTACTCTAATATCTGTCAAGAGAAAGTTCATTTCCCTAATAATTCTCTTACTGCTAACCTCTACATGTCTTTCAAATATATATCTATCCAAAACATGCTCCTTTCTTCTTGACTTCTCTACTTCCCATTCCATAAGTAGTTGCAATCATCAACCTCTCTTAGTCTACTTTCACTCTAACCCACATAACCTTGACTTCAGTTCCCAGCAATCTTACACAATCCCAAAGCTCATTCCTGAGTTCCAAATAACTTTAGCATATGTTTTTGCAACCTTTGGACCCTTACTGATTTTAACACATACGATACTGTTGTAGCAATGTTTGTCAAAATACTGAAAAGACCATTTTTCTAACATGCTGATGCAACTGACCATTGCACATCATTATCCATGGGAGTTAACCATTTCACAGAGAAATAAAAAATGTAAGAACCATGTTTATCCTATGGCAGGAATAGTTAATCTTGGTGTTAAAAATAAGTAGGCTAAATAGATAAATAAAAAAAACTCAGTATAAAAGACTCACCTGCGAACACCTCCCAAGTATCTACTGTCAACCAAGAAGATGGG
Source organism: Panulirus ornatus (assembly GCF_036320965.1). Classification (NCBI taxonomy): domain Eukaryota; kingdom Metazoa; phylum Arthropoda; class Malacostraca; order Decapoda; family Palinuridae; genus Panulirus; species Panulirus ornatus. Next base: position 10,987,946 of record NC_092291.1, read on the forward strand.
GCGTAGTGCTCTGGTCACACGAAAATGAGTTAGGTTTCTCACTATCACAACCACTGCCTCAATGATCATCACCACCCATGTCACTAACTAAGAAAAAATAAAGTATTGGGGTAATCTGTTCACATTATGAAATAAGACACCCTCCTTTGGTAAAGGAAAATCTATTTTCATTGGTGAGTGCATTACCTACACCATTTCCTTTGTTATATTTGAGGAAAATAGTCTATGCAACATTGGCATGGCAAAAGAACTATACGCTATTTCCCCTCTCCCACTCATATTCCATACCCTCAAAAGTAGCCATTTTTCAGCAAGTGGTTAGATTCTTTATCAAGCCCATTAGCAGATAAGATATCAAAATCTAATATCAGGAACAATGTAGATTTAGTTAAGCTGAACAATATCAATGTTCATCTTGATTTCAAACTGGTTAGCTTCGACGTTTCATCTCTGTTCACAAAAGTTCATGGTTGATGACCTCTTAGAATATTTAGTCGAAGTTTTGGATAATATTCATTTACCTGTTTCAAAGTTGGTTTTTACTGAACTGATAAAAATTGTATAAAAGACTGTATATTTCATTTATATGGAGAATATTATGCTCAGAAATTTGGTATGGCAATGGGTAACCCTCCTTCGCCTGTAATCTTTACATGAAACTTTTTGAAACAAAATTACTAAAGGATAACTTATCCTCTAATGCAATTTGGTTTAGGTATGTAGATGATGTTCTTTGTCTTTGGCAAACAAATGAAAATTTCTAAATATTTCTCCCTTTACTTAACAATTTAGTATCTTCCATCAACTTCACTGTAGAAATTGAAAATAATGGTATGTTACCATTTTTAGATTGCATGATCCATAGGGATGGAAACATATTCAAGTATGGCATACTGAGAAAACTTACCAATGTATGCTCATATATCTATTATTATTCAGCTCAACATGACAGAGTTAAATTATCATCATACCAGTATATGTACCTTACGGCATTTTGTATATGCAGTCAAGAATTCATTGATCATGAGTTTGAGAAGATATATTATACTGGATCCAAGTAAAAGTATCCCAGATCTTTCATTGACAAATCCCTTTAGTTGGCAAAAAAAATCATTTTATAGAGTTAAACGTAAACTTCCCCTTGACACCAAGAACCTTTTAGTAATAATTTCACTTTACTTTCCATGTTGCTTAAATCCTTGAATGTAAATGGTGCCTTCAGTAACAACAATACTATAAAGAATATCTTAATCAGGAACTCACCAGGAAGTTCTAGAGTACCATGTAAAATTTGTGATAAGTTTTATGTTGGGCAGACTGGTAAGGATCTTTCTGTTAGACTTAAACAACATAAATGTAGTATAAGAACAGGACAAGAATTGAGTGCCTAGTTTGATCAACTTAAAATCTATGATCACTGTACTGAATGGAGTAATGCCATCTATGTTATTAACTCTAACTCCTGTGCCATGAGAAATATCACTGAATCTTCTATTACCAAATAAACAAAGAATTGTAACATTAATATCAGTGAAGGTCTATACAAATTGAATAGCTTTATTGTTGATAAATTTTGTAAACAGTTCCCTTTCACGTCCACAAAATAAATCTGATGATATGCATATTCCCAGACTTAAAAACACACAACCTCCATTCGGGTAGTCTCTTGTTCACCAAATGGCATCCTAGCTACGTCTCTTCAATGTAAATCACATGAGTGTTATATTTCTTTCTTATCCTCCCCTGAGGTGATCATCACATGAAAGTGAGATTGGGAACTTATGTTTCATTTCCCCATGGACAAAAAAAGGAAAATATACATATGTGTACGTGTAGAAAGAGAGGAAAGTGATTGGTTCTCAGTGAATGTTGGTTTGCGGCAGGGGTGCGCGATGTCTCCATGGTTGCTTAATTTGTTTATGGATGGGGTTGTTAGGGGGGTGAATGCAAGAGTTTTAGAAAGAGGGGCAAGTATGCAGTCTCCTGTGGATGTGAGAGCTTGGGAAGTGAGTCAGTTGTTGTTTGCTGATGATACAGCGCTGGTGGATGATTCGGGTGAGAAACTGCAGAAGCTGGTGACTGAGTTTGGTAAAGTGTGTGAAAGAAGAAAGCTGAGAGTAAATGTGAATAAGAGCAAGGTTATGAGGTACAGTAGGGTTGAGGGACAAGTCAACTGGGAGGTAACTTTGAATGGAGAAAAACTGGAGGAAGTGAAATGTTTTAGGTATCTGGGAGTGGATTTGGCAGCAGATGGAACCATGGAAGCGGAAGTGAATCATAGGATGGGGGAGGGGGTGAAAGTTCTGGGAGCGTTGAAGAATGTATGAAAGTCAAGAACGTTATCTTGGAAAGCAAAAATGGGTATGTTTGAAGGAATAGTGGTTCCAACAATGATACATAGTTGCGAGGCGTGGGCTATGGATAGAGTTGTGCGGAAGAGGGTGGATGTGCTGGAAATGAGATGTTTGAGGACAATATGTGGTGTGAGGTGGTTTGATCGAGTAAGTAATGTAAGGGTAAGAGAGATGTATGGAAATAAAAAGAGTAAAGTTGAGAAAGCAGAAGAGGGTGTGTTGAAATAATTTGGAGAGAATGAGAGAAAAGATTGACATGAGGATATATGTGTCAGAGGTGGAGGGAACAAGGAGAAGCAGGAGACCAAATTGGAGGTGGAAGGATAGAGTAATAAAGATTTTGAGCGATTGGGGCCTGAATATACAGGAGAGTGAAATGCGTGCAAAGAATAGAGTGAATTGGAGCGATGTGGTATAGTGGGGTCGAAGTGCTGCCAATGGACTGAACCAGGGCATGTGAAGCATCTGGGGTAAACCATGGAAAGGTCTGAGGGGCCTGTATGTGGACAGGGAGTTGTGGTTTCGGTGCATTACACATGACGACTAGAGACTAAGTGTGAACAAATGTGGCCTTTTTGTCTGTATTCCTGGATCTACCTCACTGAAGCAGAGGATAGCAATGCTGTTTTCCTGTGGGGCAGGGTGGTGACAGGAATGGATGTGCTTCAGATGGGTTGGTCAATAACCAACCCATCTGAAGAACATAGCTTTTCAGGAAGATGCAACAAATTATGCAATGCAATCAATGTCTATGGATATGGAGCATATGTTCCAAGTCTAATGTACTGATATGAAACTTTACTTCTTCACACAGATAGAGACAAGAAAAAAGAACATAGAAAATGAAGAAACTGCCCAGTACCACAAATTTTACAAAAGTAAAAGGGACAAATGAAGAAAAGAGAAAGAAAAAGTTAAATGTATTCATCAAAAAAGAATCTTGTATGAAGTTTATAAAGATTATAGCTTAAGAGAGCATATGATGAAAGACAGATTACTGAGGAGGATTCACTGTACTACAGGTGGTGGGAATATCAGATGAAGTCACCCAAGAATGAGACAGACTGATCAATGAATTAGGCATTAAGGCTAAGGATACTCTTCATATCAATGAGAGTAGATGAAAAGCAGAAGAGGCACTTGGTTTGTGAAGGTAAAAAGGTAACAAAAAGATACAAACCTCATAAGACACATTCGTAGGGAGGTAAAGGGAAATACCACAAAATGCTCTTTTGGATACGATAAGATCAATGGTTTATAAGGCACTAAGCAATTAATCTTCCCAATGTTTACATTAATGGAGTTGAATTTCTCAGCAAGTACTATACCTGTTATGAGTACAACGATATAACCAAAACAAAAGGATATGATGACCTAATAACACCTCACAAATCAAGGCATGAAGAGTTCATCACCACTGTAAGTTCTCTTACTTTGACTACTGAACGTTTGTGTTGTAGAAAGGTGCGAAATCCTAGCCATCTGAGCTGCATGATGATAGAAATTCCAAGAAGGCAGAGGCCAAATAGTTCAATGGATGCATGAACCCCCACTGCAACATCCTGAAAATTTTTTGACAAAATCAATCATTTCGAATTAATATTCAAGCATACACACAAAATAATGAAGAAACATTTGTATGTATCTCTGTGGGAAGGGCACGGAACAACTGTGGAATAAATAAGTGTTCAGTATTTCAGTAAGGAAACTGCATTTTGGGCTTAACCTTAAAAATCCTCAAGTGGAGTTCCCTAAGGAGCAATTCTTTCCCTAATCCTTCTCAATCTCTCCCTATATGACCTTACATGAAGTTCAACAAACAAAAAAGTGCAAGTCCTCTGCATAAAACACTACATCAAGCAATTAAAATACAGATATACCTGCCAGTATCACAAGATTTGTTCAAAACAAATGCAAAATCATTTTGAGATGATACTTTATTATATATTGCCTATGAAAAAACAAGCATATGGTGCATTCTCTGATGCTGAATGTTAGCCTTGGTTAAAACAGTATTCTAAATACGTAACCTTTAAGAGGCACCCAAAGCCATTTGATGTGCTAACTTTTACAACCTCTTTTTCAATATCCAGTTAACTTATTGTCCAACCGGTAACCTTTAGAGGTTTCTTTCACTATCATGAAGGAGCAGGAACAAATTCTCCTTTCATCAGTGCCCCTACAACCACCTTCATAAGAATACAGCTGGTGACCTAAAGGAGTACAAAGTAACCCAAAGGAAAAAACACAGATTTGGATGACCTAAGTTATCACAAGGAACACTTATAATATGTATCAGTTAGTAAGATACTAAGGAAGAATAAATTAAGAAATGTGAATAGGGCTCTGTCCCTAAATGTGTAGGCAAGTTCTATAAGCAATGTCTAGTTTAGATTCAATATGACTTTCCACTATGTGAATGGAGATACCATGCATAATGGACCCAGTTCTATAATGATCCATCTTTATCAACTGTAGGCTTATCCTACCGGGGGTGCTTTTTATATCTCCAAATGGATCAATGGAA